>NW_022111368.1:25433047-25445460 GCF_000313985.2 Echinops telfairi | reverse complement strand
CATCGACATCTCATGAACACACCGGCTGGTCTGCTTCTTCTGTGCGGACTTTGTTGCTTCCCTGCTAGATAGCGCTTGTTTAACTTCAAGCCTTTAGACCCCAGAACCGTGTTTCTCAACCTTCCTAATACCGCAGCCCTTTAATACAGTTCCTCATGTTGTGGTGACCCCCCTAACCATAAAATTATTTTCATTGCTACTTCATAACTGTCATTTTGCTACTGTTATGAATCGGGTGACCCCTGTGAAAGGGTCGTTCGACCCGCAAAGGGGTCACAACCTACAGGTTGAGAACTGCTGGGCTAGAGAGATAGAAACATTGCCTTCAGAAGCATGTAGACTTAGAGGAGATGGTGAGAAGCAATAGCTTCTCATCTTGATATTTTTGCTTCATGAAGGTTTCTATGATTGTGTAGCAGGAGTTATACACACACACACACACCCCTTTTTCCCTTTAGAGGGTGTACGGATAAAAGTCTGCTGGCCTGTGAGAAAGGGTGTACAGTCCAAAGGAGTAGTTGCCAGGACCCTAAAGGAACTTTTACCAAGTTCTCCTCAAAAGCCCAGAGTCACACGTCACCAGAACTATGTGTCGCCTCAAAACTCCCATTTCTACATGGCCCCTCGGTTCTTTCCGGAGAACAAGCGGTTCCCAGACTTGACCAGGAAGTCACAAATGCTGCTCCAGCTAATTGAGACAGTAAGTCAGGTAGGTCTGAGACACAAGCAGCATTCCCGAGGAATGCAGCGCGTCCACAATTAGATACAGAAATACCAAAAGAAGACCTTCCCTCAAAAGCATGCACAGCGACAGCCTGAACCATTCACGAGAGGTGACTGCCCTGCCACAGAGAAATTCTCATTTGGTTTAGGTCTCTAGAATGAGCACTTTAAAAAAATTATTCTTCTCTTTCAAATCCATAGAGTTGACTACATGTTTCTCATTAGATCAGCCCTGTGGGGGCGGAAAGACTCGGAGGGTGCCAAGCGTGGGCGGGGGCATTTACGAAGGAGCACATCCCTAGGAGGTGAGCTGCTCTGCCTTCCAGCTACTGGGGTAGGGAGGAAACTCCCTCAGAGCTTAAAAAAAATAAAACCTGGGTCAGTGGCTTGAACACTTGACCCTGCATCACCATCACCTGGAAGGCTTGTTGAAACAGCCCGCAGGCCCACCACCAGGGTTAGGTTCATTAAAGGATTGAGGCCAAATGTTGGCATCTTTAAACGTGCTGCTAAGTGATACTGACACTGCTGGTCCAGGAACCACCGGTTGAGAAAGCACTGGGCGAGGCCATACTTCCTGCCCACAGTGAGGTATTACACGTGGAGCCAGAAATTAAAACCCAAGAGCCTACGGGATGAGAGGTCTCTTGCCCACTTTGGAGGCACATTGGCATTGTGGTATAGGGACCTAGGGCCTCCTGATACCGAGACACTGGCTGGTCAGTTCCTGCTCACTGACTCTGTGTTCCCCAGGCTCACAGAGTAAGACCTCAGAGAGAACCAGGGAGTCCTCCTTCTCCTTCCAACTCTTCTAAGGAAAACCGCTGCTCACTCACTCAGCTGAGCCTGAGCCACAGGGAAACCAGTTCCAACAGGAGAAGCACTGAGAAATGGAGAGAGGCGTGGTTGCGAAGTGGACAGAGACCCAGGATGGTAATATGGTGGGATAAGCATCACAGCAGCGATACGCTCCTGGAGACCTGGGGACCGCTGGGAAGAAGTAATACCTGAGATGTCTTCAGGGACCTCGAGGAGTCAGACGAAGCCGGGGAACATCGCACCGAAGGTCAACAGCCCTACAGAGAACTCAGGAGGCCTTCCGAGAGAGCGCAGAGTGCTCAGGGAACAGATAGGGCTTATCTCCTTTTTTTTTTTTTTTGCCTATTTAGGTTTTCTTCTTCTTTCGTCCTTATGTCTGTTAGAACTTCAGGAGCTCATGGAAAAATTCCATTAACATTTAATCCTTTTAAAAATGTGACTCAACACCCCTTGATCAAAGAAGCTATCCTGCAAGATATCTCCCTCGCATCCATGTCCTCATGTTTACTTCCTACTCTTGTCCCCCAAAGTCACCTCTCCTCGTAATTCATGACATGTCATTTCTGTTTCTTTATGCCCACCAACAAGAAAATAATGAGTGTAGCACATCCGACCCAGTAGAAATGCATATGGGTATTAAGGAGCAATCGCGTGGTGGATGAATATAACACTAATTTTACTTTCACCATCTGGCTGTGGTAGCTAGTTTCTGGGGTGGCTCCCAATGGCCCCTGCCTCCTAGTACTCTCGCCCTTGTGTAACACCCTCCCTTGAGTGTGGGCTGAATGTCATAGTTTCAAGAAAAGATAACGGCACGTTTTTGTGAGATTAGGAACTTCCGCTTTGCTGGCACACATGTGCTTTCGTTTGCATGGTGAAGCAAGTGGCTAAGGTGTGAGGTGTGCGTGGAGAAGCCAATGTGGCCCAAAGCAGAGGGAGGTCAAGTTTCGACAGTCAGTAAGGAACTGAGGACCTTCAGTTCAACAACCAGAAGGAAGTAAATCCTGCCAACAACTAAGGGAGGGAGCTTAGAAGCAGATCGTTCCTCATGCAAGCTTCGAAATGCCAGCAGCCCTCAACACCTTGACTGGAGCCTTGGGAGACCCTGAGCCTGGGGACCCCGCTCAGCGTGAAACAGACTCCTGACCCACAGAATCGGTGAGAGAATACTCGCGATTGTTTTCAACCACTATGTTTTAGGGCCATTTGTTAGGACCCCAAGAGCAGTTAATAAATTGGTGGTGGTATCAAATATTTAGCATACTTCTTCCTCAAGATAGCTTCTGATGGCTTGAGCCAAAGCATCGGCAGTGACTATCCAAGATGTTCCAGGGACATAGAACGAGAGCCACAGAAAACATGAACCCTCTTCTACTAAGCCAACTGCGTTAGCAGCTGCGGAGTGGATTGTGACTCCTGCCACCCATATGGGGCAGAGCAGAGCTGTGTTTCCAAGGGGCTTTCAAAGCCAGGAGCTTCAGGAAGCAGACTCCGGGGTCTTTCTTCTGAGACAGGTCTGGCTGGGTTCTAACTGCCAGCTTTTGCGCTACCAAAGGCCCGATTTTCTTTTTCTTTTTTTTTTAAAACATTTTATTAGGGGCTCATACAACTGTTATCGCAATCCATACACACATCAATTGTGTGAAGCACATTTGTACATCATTCTCAAAACATTTTCTCTCCACTTAAACCCCCGACATTAGGTCCTCACTTTTCCCCTCCGATTTTCTAATAGCCCCATGAAACCCAACTCAACCCAACCCCCAAACCCACAGTCAATCCATCAATCCTGACTCCTAGCAACCCTATAAGTTAGAGGAGAGTGGCCCCACGGGGTTTCCGAGGCTGTAAATGTTTACAGGAGTAGAACACTTCATCTTTCTCCCACAGAGCAGCTGGTGGGCTTGAACTGCCAGCCTTTTGGGTGGTAGCCGAGCACTTCAGCCACTGTCCCCCCAGGGCTCCTAAGAAATGCTAAAAGAAACGAGTTGAAATGAGTATTAATAAAATACTTTATTTAACCAAACACCTGTCATTTCAAAGGGAGCCTGGTGGCGTAGTGGGTTACACTTCGGCTCAGCTAACCATAAACTCAGCAGTTCGAAACATTCAGAAAGCTCCATCTCTCAGAGTGGCTAGTGATTTGGAATTGCTGCCCTGTGGTTGTCAGCCCAGCGCATAATCTACTGTGCTACCAGGGTGACTTGCATTTAATACAAGGCACTGGACACCCTTAAGAAAGTAGAACCCCTGGGAGCTTAGCATGGGAAGGAGGCTCAGAGGGAGGGAGAAAGGAAGGGTTGGGTTTGTGCCTAACCCTCAATGGCCATGCTTGCTGAGGACTATGCTGATCACTAACTCTGGCGGACCACTAGCTCTGGCTCCACTGAAGAGTAGGAGGGCAGACACTAACACGGAGCTGCAGGGGGCCCACCGGAGGGCTGTGCTCGGAGTAAGGTGCTCAGGGGCCACGCTGGAGGAGCACCAGCAGTGGGCAGCCTTGTCAATACTCCTTATAGAACATTCACCACTTGGCTGGAGGAGTCTGTCCCAGCTGTCACTTGCTCTCTCCACTCCTTTGATGTTTCTAAGAGACACCTCAGTGAATGTATTTGAAGTATTGTAATCTTTATTTGCAGTGGTGTGTTGTTGTTTTTTTTTAAAGGGTCCTGGCTGTTTTTTGGAATTTTTTTCTACTTGGAATTACAATTCTCATGGGAGCCACTGAGTGGCCCAGGGGAGCCCTGAGTCTTAGAGAACTGGAATGCCGAGTTCTTGAACTATACCCAGGCTTCTTTCCACCGAGATATACACATGCCGCAGACGTGTGCTTGATGGTGAAAACACAAAATCACTCCATCTTCTCCATTTAGGGTAACATAAGCATTCTCCAAATGCATTAGATTTTAAAATTGCTTCCTCCTGAAGAAATTACAGGGAACGAGGGCTGCCTGGGCTCTGTTTCCTTTCTATCAAAAATCCATCAGAGGCTTTAGAAATGGAACTTTAATGGGGAACACTTTCTCCCCACGATGGTCTTAAAGCCCTTGTCTATTTTTACTAACAGTGGCTGCAAGAAAATGAGTTTCTGAACTTGATGTTCCTGGAATGAAAGGACTCCGTGTTTGAGGATGGAGAGATTCAAAAGCATGGGGGCTCAGGGTGTGAGAGGGCGAGGTCCTTTCCTGAGTGGACACCGGAAGAGAGGGCAGAGGATCCTGACCGGGGACTGGCAGCTCACTCAACTCTCAGATCTGACGGGCATGTATTCATGGAATCTTCCTTGGGGGAAGTTCCCACCTAACCGAAGGGGAAAGGAGACCTGTGTATTTGGCTCAAGTCTATGCGGCCAAGCGCGAAGCAAGTCTCACTAAATGAGTAACTCACTCACTCACTGCCACTGAGTCAATGCCGACTCAGAGCAACCCAACAGGGCAGGTAGCACTGCTCCTGTGGGTTTCCGAAGCGGCCACTCTTGATGGCTGTAGAAAGCCATCGCTCCCCCATGGGGGGGCTGGTGCTTTGGAACTGCTGACCTTGCGGTTAGCAGCCCGACGTGTCAACAGCGTTGAATCTAGAAAGGCCACACGCATCCTATAAGTTAAGATTTGTTCTTTAGTGCTCAATACCAATGCTTGCAGCTTCTGTGGTAGCTGTTTTGACAAGTTAGTTGCTAAGAAGCAATCTCTAAGACAGCTCCTAAGAGAAATTGTTAGGATTCGGAAAGATAACTCATCACACACCATCTCCTAATTAGTGAATGCATGCACTTTAAGCTATACTGCGTGTCCCAAGGGTTCTTGCATGTGGTGTAACAGAGGTTTGCAGACTTCGCTGCACATTGGAATCAGTTGGGGATCCTGAAAAATATTGAGTCCTGTGCACCTTGCTCTTATATCCCCAATATCTGATGCAGTGGGCCTGGGGTATAATTTGGGCATCAGGATTTTAGAAAGTCCCTCGGGTGATTCTAATGAGCAGAGAAGTTTGGGAACTGTGATTCAACACAAAGAGAACTGGACTAAGAAGAGATAAATGTCCCCAATCACTCTGGACCTTGGACAAAGCCCCAAACTCTGAGGTTCTGTTTGTCTATTAGTAAAATGTGCCTACCGCTGTGATTTAAATGAGACAAGTGTACATCCTGTAACACCGGAGAAGGATTCCCAACCACCTGATGTGGTTAAAAAAATACTGATTCCTGGGCCTCCACCCCAGACATTCTGATTGCACT
This sequence comes from Echinops telfairi, assembly GCF_000313985.2. Classification (NCBI taxonomy): domain Eukaryota; kingdom Metazoa; phylum Chordata; class Mammalia; order Afrosoricida; family Tenrecidae; genus Echinops; species Echinops telfairi. The sequence goes on along the minus strand of NW_022111368.1, from coordinate 25,439,684 downwards.
TGATTTGGGGTGAGGGCCAGGCATCCGTACTTTAGGAAGCACTCTGGAAAAATCTACCATGTTGGGATCATTGAACTGTCCAGTGAACTGTCACCTACTCATTAAAGCCATGTCTAATCCCCAGGCCAGCATGTGTCATGTCTCATCTGACTTCAAACACAACTTGTACAATGCATGACGATCATCTATTAATTGGTCTGGCTCCACTTTGCATCTGAATAAAAATGCTCCGAGAGAGAGGAATGTGCTTCCCAAATGCCTAGGATAAGGCATAACCCTAAACTAAACTTGCCCCTCGCCCCTACCCCCACCCCCAAAGTCCACAAATCTGCCTCTGAGTTGATGTCAACACACGGTGAAGCCATGGCGTATCTGAGCTCAGCTTCACGTGGTTTCCAGTGGCTGGCCATTCAGAAGGGACCGCCCGCCTTTTCTTCTGAGCATCCTAAATGGACTGGGACCTCCGCCTTGGCAGTTGAGTCCATGAGCCGTTTGCACCACCCAGGGACTCTGTGTTACTAAGAAGTTAAAGAATGACCATTAGCCCTTTTCCAATTCTTCCACGGTTGTTTTCAGAAACCCTGGGTCTGGACGGGGAAGTTAAGATCCTTTCCTGGTCTCTAGCCTCTGGCAGGAAATACAGATTATGGTGATGATCTGGCCTTTGAAACTCCCTGGGGAAGTCGTCACACTTCCTTCAGGATAGTAGAGCACCTTACGCTGGGTCATCTGTAAGCTCAACACCATTTCCCCCTTTCAAGCGGTCCCCTACCTCTCAGAGGCTAGAGGCCTAGCAACGGCAATCCCCAGCACCGAAGCCAGCAGCCGGGTGAGTTGGTTGCGGAGAGGCACTGAAATGGGATTTGGAAGGTGGAAGAGTAAGAGAAGTCACCATTGCCCCCAAGGCATCGACAGGAGGGGCATGAACTTCAGCATATGGTAGATGGGACGTCTGCCAGAGGTTTCTCGGCACCCTTCTGTGAGTAACACCTGGCACTGCGGCTGGCGGAGATCACTGCCACTCTCCTGCAAGGCCTGCCTCTGCTGATGTCCTGAACTGATGACCCGCTGACCCGATGGCTCCACCAGCTCTGCCAGGGAGAAAGACCAGGTTTTCTACTGCCCTAAGAGTTACAGTCTCAGAAACCCACAGCAGGTCGCTGTGAGTCAGCCCTGACTCCGTGGCAGTGAGTGTGGATTTGGCTTTTGATGGCTCCCTTGACTTTAGCTTCTTCCCTGGACCTTCCGACGGTTGTGGAAGCCATTGATTCCAAAGTTGTCGTTGTGCTTGAGATACAGAGGTAGTCATTTCTTTTGTTCAGAGGAAACTCTGGCTGGTAGAGACCGTGATCTGGAACGTGTGCTTTGGGGTCAGAAGACCCGATGGATCACTAGGCTCTGCTGGAGACTAACTTGTGCTAGGGCTCTGCAGTTAATCCGCCTCAGTTTCCGCATCTGCAGAATGGGAAAGAAAGGCTATGCATTTCCTCAGGATGTTGTGGGATTATGCGGGGGGTGGGGGTGGTGGTGGAAGAAAATACATCTACTGCACAGGGTCTGGTACACAGTAACGACTCAATAGAGGCTCAGCATTGCTCAGGACTCTTAATGTGATTGTACTGCCCATTCCATCTGGTAAACAATCGCTGTGCTTCATTTTCCTCGACTCCCTTTTACCAATGGAGAACATAACCTCTTCACCTGTTTACCACCGACCATGAGGCAGGTCCACTCCAGGCGTGACACAGATGATGTCGACAGATTCTTTACCCTTTCCACTGTTTATCTGGGGGAAGGGGGGCAGCAGAAAAGTAGACTATGTGATACATAAAGTGGGAGAACAGACAGCCATCTTTTTCCCTGTCAGCCCTTTGATCTTTCCTCTTCCTCTAAGGTGACCAGATTTTAACATTGGTAAAGCAGGACAAAAGCGGGACACCATTGATAAAACTCATATGCTGGCGAAATAGCCACACGGCAGCTGAAAACCGTATACCCTAGCTTGTCGTGCATTCTTTCCAAATATCAGGAAACATTGTTAAAAATCGGGATTGTCCCGCAAAAGTGGACGTCTGGTCACCTTATCTTACTCAGAAGCTGTTTTTTGATCGCTACAAGTCCTTTTTATGTGGGTCATAGTCCACTCGTGGGCTGTTTCAGCGCTGAGGTGGGGGAATAGCTGGCTTTCTATTGGGAACTGAAGGCCCACGTTTTGCAAATAAATAGCTTCCTCCCCAGGAGCTCATTTAGTTGCTCGGGCCACCCCTAGGGCCGTTTCCTCTGCTGCATGGACCAGGATGACCATTCTGTGCTCTGGGATTGTAGCGAGGGCCATCCAGAACCGGTCCCTGTGGTCATTCAGCCACTCTTCCAGTCCTAAAGTGTCCAGTTCCTGGACCACATGCTCCCAGGATTTCAGGCAGCTTGCGATGAGATGGAGGCCTTTTTAATATTAATCCCCTAGTCCTCTCTGCTACAAACACCATAAGCTAATCACTTAAATGTAAAGAGGGAGGAAATGCTTCTCTGTGTTCCATATTAGAGAAGAAAACATAAAATTAGCTATTTATTGGACGGGGGAGATTGCTACCTGATCCTCAAACTAAGGCACTTACATGAATTCAGCTGTGACAGTACCACCTTTACAATGCTTTGCCTATTACCTCTGACACTTCCTGAATTTTTTCATTATAAAACTAATCCAGGTTGGCTGACTATATAAATCAGCTACCTATAATCTCAGAAAAATAAAATAAAATCCTTCTATGTGCTAAGACAAATTCACTACTTGTTTGAAAGAATAAGGGGAAAAATCAGGCCATCTACATTAAATATTCTAAATGCATTTTCAGGAATACCTAGTTGGATTTTGAAATGGAAACCATGACTGTACTTAGTTCGGGAGTTGCTTGGCTCATGGAGATATAGAATGTATCAAGCAACTAAAATGAACTGAACCCTGCCAATAGCTACAGCCTTTGTCTCATGTACTGTGGACAAGATGCCAGGAGAGACTGGTCCCTGGAGAAGGACATCATGCTTGGTAAGGTAGACCAGTGGGTGGTGGGGGAAAGACAACGACAATCTTCAGCAAGGTGGATTGACAGGCTGGTGGCAACCATGGGTTGTGGGGATGGGGCAGCATGGGTCGGTGTTTTGTTCTGTTGTACACAGGGTCGCTATGAGTTGGAACCAACTGCACAGCACCTACCAACACCAAGACATATACAGCAATGAGCGTCCCAGTGACAGGGCTGGAAACACCGTCCCCATGAAGGGCACTCTTCAAGAACGCTTCTGTACTTCCTCATAGCGTTAGATTAGGGATGTCTGTGCTTCAGTCATGAAGCAGGAAGTTGCAGAGCCCAGTACTTTGCTGCTTATCCAACTTTCTACATAGTCATCACTTTGACTTTCAGGCGGCAGAAAGAAACCTTAGAGCAAAGTAAATAATTCATGTGGAAGATTTTAAGTGGCAGCATATATTTTTTGGAAACGAATCACACTACAGAATGGTGCTTCTACTTACTGCTTAAGAAAATAACCAGGTTTTAGAAAAAAAAAAAAAAGAAAGAAAATAACCAGGACGACCAGGGCAGCTTTAGCTAACAGCATGGAATTCATGGGTGTAAATCCTGTCTGTGGGGATGATTCCTCAATGTGATTGGCGGGTGCAAAGGGGGGAAAGCAGAAAGAATCCCAATCCAATGTAGACTTTTGGATGTTCCCATTTTAGATAGGGCAAGAGTCCTGGTGCAGAGTTTTAAGTTAAAGTTACAGAAAAATCGATTGATGCCAGGGCCAACAGCAGACAGCACTGTGAAGTAAGTGAAGTTAATGTTTGAACACTGATGTGTTAGTTGTACCCTCTCCTACTCTGAGGTTCATCCCTCCATCCACACTGCTGTGCTCTCCCGCAGCAAGAAGCCCCTCCCCAGGGGCTGCATTGGGTCCTAGCCATCTAAAAGAATCCACCTCGACAGCTCATAGCCGTGGGACCGATGGTGAGCTGGACACACTGCATACAAACAAAAGAAACCCACTGCCATCGAGTGGATTCCAACTCCGAGCAGTCCTGCAGGACAAAGTAGAACTGCCCCTGTGGGTTTCTGAGACGGTAAATCTTTATGAGAGCAAAAAGCCTCATCTTTCTCCTTCGGAGCAGCTGGTGGTTTTGATCTGCTGACCTGGTGGTAAGTCATCTAATGTGCAGTCCACTATGCCACCAGGTCTGGGGTTAATCAGATGTTATCCTTTCTAATGGGTTCCCAAGTACTTTCAACTTGTTTGTTATGTGTTCTTTTTTTTTTTTTTTTCGTTCAAAGCTATGTATTTAATTTTTTTTAAAACAAAACAACCTTATCACCTTCAAAGTACTCTCCATTACATGTAATACATTTGTCAAATCTGCGATTCCATTCTTGGAAACATTTTCAAACTCATCCGTTTGGACAGCTGATAGAACCTCCCTCATTTTTTTCTTCCCCTCTTCTACATCATCAAATTGTTGTCCTTTCATGTCCCTCTTTATTTGTGGAAACAAAATGAAATCGCATGGAGTGTGGTCAGGTGAGTAAGGTGTGGGGCAAGAGAGGCACGCTGTTTTTTGACCAAAACCGGTACACTGAGATGGCTCCGTGAAGAGGTGCATTGTCGTGGTGGCAAAACCAGTGCCCCGTCTGCCACAAATTATGACTTTTTTGTCACACACTGTTACACTCTCTTTTCAGAACCTCTGAATAGAAGCTTGATTAACAGTCTGACCAGGTGGAACAAACTCCGAATGCACTATCCCCCCCGCATCACATTTGGGTGCTTTGAGGGGGTACCCCCGTAGTCCACACGATTTGCCAACCCTGCCACTTGAACACATTGACTCTTCTTTTGCTTTCCTGATCAGGGTTCCACATGAACAGCAGGCAACCGCAGACCCTGACTTTAGTCCAGTGATAGACTTTGAGTTCTGTGAACGGCTTTACTGCTCGAATCTTGGCCTGGGTTATCCCTTCTGCCTGAAATGCCCTTTTTCTCTTCTCCTGTTTTCTCTATTACTCACCCTTTCTTCAACGTCACCCCAAAGTGCATGCCATCCTCAATGCTCTGTGACCTTGAATGATCACCCTCCTCTACACATTTCTGCCCATGCATTTGCCACCCTGTCCTATAATTACACATCTTCACGTTCGTGCCCTCTACACTTGACTCATGGGCTCCTTGAGGGAAGTATCTGAGGTCTCACTTCATGGTGTGTCCCCAGTGCCTGGAGGCCATGGGGACGGAACTGAAAAAAGGGAAGTCCATACATTCCCCTTCCACAGGAGATAAGACCTATAAATGGACACAGAAAAACCTAATCCATGATCCCAAATGGAATGGGGTACATGTAAAAGAAACGCCTTTTTCAATCTTCAAAATAATCCAAAGAATCTTAGAAACAAAGAGACTAGTGAGAATCTCATGATTGTTGGGACTAAATTCTTTCCCCAAAGGAAATCTATGCTGGGAGGCATGTGTTTCCAGCTGAAGGCTCACCTGGGACGTCTCTGTCCCCTGGGTACACCACACTGGGGACAAAGCAAGAGACCCTACAGCCTTAGAGGGCAAGCACACTGGGTGGAGGGTCATCCCTGCAGGGCCTGTGGGCACCTGCTTGGATCAGGATTAAAAACCAGAATTTAATGGAAAACATTGTCTCCAATAGGTGAGCCATTGGATGTTGTTCTTGTTGGGTGCTGCTATCCAGCAAGTCCAGTGTCTAGAGAATTTCTGCATAAAGAACAAGATGCTTCTGGTCCTGTGCCATCCTCACCATTGTTGCTATCTGTGATCGAGCCCACGGCTCTATCAATCCATCTGAGGGTCTTCCTCTTTGGGGGGCACCCTTTACGTTATCAAGCCTGATGTTCTTCTCTGGAGATGTGCAAAGGGCATGGATCAAAGTCTCTTCATCCATGCTTCTAAAGAACATTCGAGACAGATTCATTCATTTTTCTAGATGTCTGTGGTATCTTGAATCGTCTGCCAATACCAAACTTCAAAGGCAGCGGTTCTTCCGTAGTGGTTCTCCAGCTTGCACGTGTCTGTGTGGTCACGGAGGATGTCAGGGCTGGGGTTAGAAGCAGCTTCGTGTTTCTAGACTTAAAGGAGGTCTCTTGTGGCAGACTGGCCATTGGGTATAAAGCAAAAAGTTCATTCTGAGGATGGTCTTGTTTTGGAAGGGTATTTATTTACCTGAAAGACATTAATGGTGAAGAGCCCAGGTGGTGCCAATGGCTAACATGCTTGTCTGCTGGAGGTGTGAGTGCCCTCTGAGGTGCCTCAGTGGAGAAGCTTAGCAATATATTTCTGAAACATCAGCCACTGAAAAGTCTAAAGAACACAGCTTTCCTGTAACACCTACGGAGTGGCTAGGAGGAGGAACTGGTCTAAAAGTGGTCTAAAAGAGGTTAAGACTTTGGGGGTATTCCTGAGCAGCATTCTTACCCTCCCGGAGAGTGCTCTCAGAAACAGAGAAAGGTGGTCAGTCTGAAAGGCTGGGGGAGGCACAGCAAGGTCAGCAAAGTGTAACTCAAGCCCAGGGAAGGTGTGGCTGAAGCTGTCCAGCAACAACCTTGGTCTGGAATGGACCCATAGCCTC
>NW_022111368.1:25428007-25432330 GCF_000313985.2 Echinops telfairi | reverse complement strand
ACATTGCTTTCCCTGGACTTTAACAATTAAATATACTTCTGAAAGAATACATTTCTACAATTTATCTAACTTTCCTCCTAGCGGAGGAACATTTTCCCTTAATATTTTTCCAGAACAAATAACTAGCAGCAGGAGTTGGGAGGAGTTCACCAGCTATTTGGGGCAGGAAGTATGGGTTGTGCCTGGAATATGTGAATGACAGACGGGAAGCTGTCGGTTTTGTAAGGTGCCATTCAATTGGTTCCAAGCCATAGCTACCACAAGTTCAACAGAACACTGCCCAGTTTCCTATGTAAAAATCATTCCTCTGTGTGAACCCGTTCTTGTAGACACTGTCCCTTGCTCAGGAATTAGGAAGAACTGCTGCTTTCTTATTGAGGATCTTCCTCTTCTTTCTTGACCCCCTAACCAAACATACCATCCTTTCCCAGGGATTGGTCTACCTTGATAACATGTCTAAAGCACTTGAAATGAAGTCTAGTCATCTGTCCTTCCAAGGAGTATTCTGGCTATGTTTGCCCAAACAGATCTGTTTGTTCTTCGGGCAGTCAGTAGCATACCTGATATTCTTCGGCAGCACCATCATTCAAAGGCATCAGTTCTTCTAGTCTTCCTGATTTTGTGCCCAACTGTCACCTGTATAGGAGATGACTGATAATACAATGGCATGGGCCAAGTGCACCATAGTCTTTAGAGTGACATCTTTGCTTTTTAACACTGTAAAGAGATCTTTTGCAGTAGATTTGCCAGTGCAACATGTCTTTGATTTCTCTGATTGCTGGTTCCATGAGTGTTGATTGTAGACCTAGTACAGTAAGATACTAAACAACTCCAATCCAATTTTCTCCTTTTATCGTGATGCTGCTTATTGTCTTCTCTAATTTGAGCTATAATCCATACTGAACACTGAAGCCTTGGCTCTTTCGAAGTGCTTCAAGCCTACTTTGCCTGCAGCAAGTGAGACTGGGTCACCTGCATATCACAGACCGTTAATGAGTCTTCTTCCAAACCCGATGCCGCGTCCTTCATATGCCATGGCCGGCCTTCCGGATTATTTGCTCAGCATATAGATTTAACTGTGGTGAAAAAATAGAACCTCAAGACACATCTTTTCCAACTGTATGCAGTTAAAAGGAGAATTTTACGTCAATTACTGAGAGAAAGGAACGAAAGGATGGAGCAGTTAGCCAGCTCTTCATTGCTTGGGGCTGGGTCCTCACCTGCAATACTTGCCCTCCACCTCTACCACATTCAAATCCTACACACCTCTAGGGCCATTCCTAGAACCTCTCCAGACAGGTGGCTTCTCCCCCGCCTCGCTGTCCTTTGGGCTTCATCAAGGATGCATGTCTTGGGCGCGACTGTAGCAATCTCCTTCCTCTGTTATGTCTCTGAAGGATCAAGATGATGCTTTAAACCTCTTGTGTGTGCTAGAAAAACTGATGTGTCCAAACTTAATTTCCACACAGAAATACTTTATATATGCCCAGGATTTCTTATGCAGTATCTTCACTGTAATTTTTTTTTCAACTGAAGGAAAACAATTATGATTTCTTTTTAGAATGCAACCTGATTTTAAGCAAAGAAAAATGAAAGAGTTAGGAGGTGTTGTAGACATGGCATTGTCTTATGGATCCTGCAGTTTTTCAAATCTTCACTTTACTGCTGGTTCCTTGAGAACCAGGAAATTGAAGCTGAATGCTCTGAGGCATGACTATTTTTATCCTAAAATACCAAGTACTTCTGTCTCCATGCTTTTCAGAAGGCTCCAGCCAAGAAATTATAGATGGGCCTCTTAGACTTCAAAGGATTTTATGGCGTCAAGGTCAAATACTGACTGAAAGGACACCCATTTGTCTACTCTTTCCTCACTAATAAAGCGGTTCCTACAAAGATAGGAGCACATTTCATTTGAGCCCCTGGGAGTCAAGTCATCCTGGCTACCCAGATCGAGTGCTACAGGTATGAGTGGGGGGACTGGCTTTACTTCTCAGCCATCTCTACTTGCTTGGTGACCCAAGAGCCACCCTGTGATCAAGTCCTGATCATTAAGTGAGAAAATAAAAACGCCTTTACAGACTGTTCTCGTTGAAAAAAACAAAACAAAGCACATACACACCAGGATGTGTAAAAGTATTTTTCACTCTCAAAATATAGTGCTATAAAAATTTGTCATTTTGCTTATGTAACATACAGAAATTTCATAAATAAATTTATCAATGAAAGACTTACTCCTTCCATATCTATACCCATAAGAATGTAGGTCTTTGAACTGATCCTGTACCCTGAACTGACTTAGCTGCCAACAGTAAGTGAAATTCTTTAGAATGGTGCTTCTAGCCAAGCCTATATCACTCCCACCAAATAAGTGGGTGTTGGTCGGTGGTGTTATGAGGTGCTGTGGAGTCAGTTCAGAGTCATAGTGACTCTAGGCACAACAGAACTAAACACTGCCCACTGCGATCGCATCCTCACAATCGTTCTTATGTCTGAGCTCACTGAGGCAGGCCCCGTGTCCATCCATCTTGTCAAAGGTCTTCCTCTTCTTCACGGTACCTCAACTTCACAAAGCACGATGTCCTTCTCCAGGGACTGGTGTTTCCTGGCAACATTTCCAAAGCATGTGTGGCGAAGTCTCCTGGCTTCTAAGGAGGATTCTGGCTGTACATCTTCTAAGACAGATTTCTTTTTGTTCTTTTGGCAGTCCATAGTATTTCCAAGTAGTCTTTCAAGAGTCAATCGTTTTTGCCAGGACCAAATCGAAATGCCTCTTATTCTAGTAGTAATTGGGTGGGACCATGCAAATAGGGTGTGTGAAATACCAGTAGGAGGAACGGATCCATTTTGCCATTTCACTGGGTCTCTGAGAGAGATCCATCTCAGAAACAGTGCGCGAGAGAATCCTGTGCCTTCAAGAAAGAAGAGCCCGAGTGGAAGCATGTGAGAGCCTTGTCTGCAACGACAGAAGCAGCCGAGGCAGCAGAGCAGAGCGGCAGTGCTGAGACCATGGGACGGAGCCGTACATTTCCTGGCCCATGGGATAAGGCAGAGTGGCCAAGAAAAAGGTGTTGTGGACAAAGACAACTGTGTCTTGGTCATCTTGTAACTTGTCAGCTTTCCTAATTAACTCACATAATCGTGAGTATTAGCTGTGGAGTTCTGAGTGGCCACTACAAAGAATGATCCAACTGTGTAGAGAAGGAGAGGATGCCGTGGAAGGGATGGGTGCTGTCAGAATGCAGTTAAGAAGGATGGAAGGTGGAGAGCTGGCTGACCTCCACCTGGTCGGGGTGGAGCTGAATTCTCCTCCTTATGTAACCAGTGGAGGTCAGACACTGCCCCTGTCCTGAGCCAGTCTGTCATTTTTTCATGGCTTCGCCAGTATTTCCTTCACAAGGTCTAGTTTAGGTTCTGATTTACATTTTTAGCTGCTCAGTGGCTAAAACCACCAAGAAAGAAACATTTCTGGGCAATTCAGGGCAATGTATCCATACCCCTTACTGACCTTCACATGTCTGACTCACCCACATGAGAAGTGTAACCCCTCAAGTCACAGTCAGGTGTAAGAAGAAGCTGACTCCGGTAAGGAAAAAATACCTCGAATTTGGAGGTAGTATTTGATCTTTAGATTTTCACTTCCTGTCTGATCTCTCTGACATAACTGAATTATTTAGCCTTTTTAGGTCTCCACTTCTGAATCTGTACATTGGAAAGGAATACAGGTTCCCTTAACTTGAAAGGATGGCTGGGGAAGTGGATAAGACCATGTGCAGGAGAGGATTTTGTAAGATTCCAAGCAGAGGACAAAGAAGAGGGCTTATTCACGGGGCAGGCTCAGAGCCTTGCATATGGTGTACACTCAATACACGGAACCCGAGCCCAAGAGCCACCAAACCGCCCTCACCAGCTACTTGACGCCTAGCAGGCACAGTGCAGCCCAAGCAGGAATGAGGCTGGGAAACGGGGCAGACTGTCTTTGGGCCGAAAGCACTCCCCAGTCAGTGCTCTGCATGGACACAGAGCTCAAAACAATGAGCTCCACCATCTGGTTCTGCGGGCCCAAGGAACCTGTTCCAAGGACAAAGCCCTGCCTTCAGAGGACAACACGGTATGGGTGCTCCCCCCTCCCCCCCTTCCCGCCCACTGGGAAGACAGACACCAGGCCGACCTTTGTCAAGCGTCTGGAGAAGGCAATCGAGCAACAGGAAAGAGCCGTCATGATCAGAGGTCAAGACCCTGCTTTCCCTGTTCCTTCCTCCTGCAAAGCTGCCCTCCCCAGACTGCTGACTTCCTGCGGCCTACTCCTCAGCCTCTTCTCCCTGC
>NW_022111368.1:25417326-25427907 GCF_000313985.2 Echinops telfairi | reverse complement strand
CACAGTGCAGCCCAAGCAGGAATGAGGCTGGGAAACGGGGCAGACTGTCTTTGGGCCGAAAGCACTCCCCAGTCAGTGCTCTGCATGGACACAGAGCTCGAAACAATGAGCTCCACCATCTGGTTCTGTGGACCGAAGGAACCTGTTCCAAAGACAAAGCCCTGCCTTCAGAGGACAACACGGTATGGGTGCTCCCCCCTTCCCGCCCACTGGGAAGACAGACACCAGGCCGACCTTTGTCAAGCGTCTGGAGAAGACAATTGAGCAACAGGAAAGAGCCGTCATGATCAGAGGTCAAGACCCTGCCTTCCCTGTTCCTTCCTCCTGCAAAGCTGCCCTCCCCAGACTGCTGACTTCCTGCGGCCTACTCCTCAGCCTCTTCTCCCTGCGCAGCCACAATGTTTCCAGCTCACAGGTGCGCTGGCCTGGCCTGCTTGTCGATTTCACGCAGGTTTGCACTCACACCCTTCCTTTGTCTGCTGTGTTTCCTGGAGTGGCATCTCTGGTCTTGGAGGTCAGCGATCCTACTTCTAGAATGCTCAGTTTCCTTTGAACAGCTGGCTGATTGCTGAGGCGGGCACAGGTGATAAGGAGTTGCTGATGGGGAGCCTAGGAGACACCTTTGAGGATCTTGAACTTGATCCTGTCGACTGTGGGGACACCTTCAGAAGTGTGAAAACAAGACAGTGGTCTAATCGGATCTGCCTTTCATAAAGAGATTTTTGAGGCAGTTTGGATAAAAGACTGACTGGCTTGAAGGAAGCAAGAATTTTAAGGGGGAGAAACATTGCTTCACATTCAATCACAGTGGTGTAGCTGATGTGTTCTTGAATTCCACTTTTACTCTGCTGTTTAGAAAGGCAAACTGACACCTAGCATATACATTCTGTAACACGCCCGGTGGGGTCTGGGAGAGGTCTCATGAGCAAATCTCCCTCCTTAGTGTGGGACCAAAGCTATAAATAGCTACAAATAGTTCCAGTCAGGTCAAATTCAGTCACTAAATGAGTTCTGAAACTTCAGGAGTTCTGAGCTTGTACGATTCTTGGATTGAGGTAGAGATTATGGGTTAGCATCTATACAAGGAAAGCCTTTTCAGAAAGATGGGTCTTCTTAACCAAGGATTCTTCTCTTCTGCTGAGCACCGAGAAGACTAAGTAGTGGAGGGGGGAGGGGAGAGGTGGCCCCCTTGCTTATCATAGAGGGCTTTCAATTGCTGTGTTGACAGTTTGTACTGTCCAGGGGCTTTAAGCAAGAGGGATGCCTCATAATCATTTTGAAAATGTCTGACTTGGGTTGATAGAAATCCTTTTCTGATTACCCCGATACAGACAGATTCTCTAGAACAGAAATATACTACGAGTCACATAAAACCAAACTCACAGTGGATGCCGACTCACAGAGACCCTATAGGGCAGGGCAGAACTGGCCCTTGTGAGTTTCCCAGATTGCAACTCTTCATGGGAGTAGAAAGCCTCGTCTTTCTCCTGGGGAGCAACTGGTCATTTCAAACTGCCGACCTTGTGGATCGCAGCCCAATGCATAACCACTCCGCCATCAGGGCTCCTTGTGAGTCATAACCAAACCAAGCTCACTGTCAATACTGACTTAGAGCGACCCTCTAGGACAGGGGAGAACTGCGTCTGTGAGTTTCCGAGATTCTGACTGTTTACGGGAGTAGAAAGCCCGGTTGTTCTCCCTCGGAGAATGACTGACCGTTTGGATCACAGTCTAACTTGTAACCATTACACCAGCAGGGCTCCATGTGAGACACATAAGTAATCTATTTAACCCAGTATGACCGATATTCCCATTTCAACATGTAATCAATGTTTAAGTAAATTTTGTACCTTACACTTGCCCCCGCGTGCACACACACACACACACACACACACACACACACAGTTTTGCTTAGTGATGGAAACCTGGCACGATGTTCAACCCTTACAGGACATCTCAGTTCAGACTCTCCACCTTTTTCAGGCTCAGTGGCTACGTGGTCTAGTGGCTCCTGCACTGGGCCACAGCAGCTCAGCTCCTGTCAGCTGGTCTAGATGACCCTCCCTCAGATGGCTCAGGCCCCACATTCAGATCTTCACCAGGCGAATCTCCCAGGGTGGGGCCCTAGTCCATTTGATGCTTTCACTTGTGTTGAGTGTGATTCAGTTAGGTTGTTAGCTCTCCCACGGCTCTGGCATCGATTGCTAGCACGAGGGTAAGTAGACAGGTCTTGCGACTAGGATTCCCTTCCTACGCGTATGGGTTTATTCCAAACAAATGATGCTAAAAAGCATTTCTGGAGATCAGACTGTCCACAAGTTCTCTCAGCACTACACTTGTGGCTTCCCAGGGGATCTGCTGGGAAGTTAACTTCAAGGCAGACAGGTCAGCTCAAAAGGTTACGAACGCTCTCAAAATCTCAAAGGGGTCCTATCTTGGTAGGTTTTCTTCAAGGACCCAGTGGCCTATTAAGAAGAAGGTTTAAGAAAATAGAAAGCTGTATTAGTGAGAAGAAGACCTGGATGATTGCATGGGGGCATTTTCCCCCATCACAATAATGCATTTCTACAGCAGCAATGGCTGTCCTCTGAGAATTTCACCTAGAAACCCTGGTTCGTCCACCCTAAAGCCCCGATCTTGCCCCTTCACTTCTTTTTATTCCCCAAACGCACGGAATCAGGAAGAGGAACTTAAATTGAGTGCTATGAAGATCCCAAAGCTGCCATTGTGACATGGTGTGACCTGAAGCGCACAGAACTCTTTGCACAATGGTTAGAGCAGCGGTTCTCAACCTGTGGGTCACGACCCCTTTGGGGTCGAATGACCCATTCACAGGGGTTGCCGGATTCATAACAGTAGCAAAATTATAGTGATGAAGTAGCTATGCAAATCATTTTATGGTTTGGGGGTCACCACAACACGAGGAACTGTGTTAAGGGTCGCGGCATGAGGAAGGGGGCGAACCCCTGGGTTAGAGAGATGAAAACTCAGCTTGGAGAAGTGTGGAGACCTTGATGGAGGTGATGTCAAGAAACCAGAGCTTCACCTTTTGATATTTCTGTTTAATAAGTGTTTCTGTGGTTTGGTATCAACATTTTATGACTTACCCTCATATCTAGATCTACGGAGCAAGCAGTCCATTCACCCGGCTGTTGACGGAACAGCTGGCCCCAGAGGGGCCACAGAGGAAAGGCCTGGTGATCTACGTCTGAAAAAACCAACCTTTGAAACCCCGATGGAGCACACACATGGAGTCACCAGGAGGCAGAGTCAATTCCATTGCATTACGTATATCTATGGCAAAATGGGGTATTCTTTTCAGCCATGTTACTTGAGGTAACTAGGAAACATGCTCTTAAACTGCACGGGGCCAACAAAATCCAGAAAGCGTCTTTTCCTACCATCCTTACCATGGGTGCCACCCGGGTGGGGGCTGTGGAGTCCCTCTCTGCTCCTGATATTGCTCCCATTCTAAACGAGCATGCCAGGTTCCGAGAACCTGATAAACAGAAGATCTCGCAAACAAACACTTAGCACTACATGTTCACTTTTTTTTTTAATTGGCAAGATACAAATTTTCATTTGTAATGTGCAATCCTGAGTGTTCAGGGGGTACTAAGAAGCCCTATGATGGTCTACAATGAGGGAGCTGATGAGGAAGCTGAAATAAAGTGGCTACAAAAATAAAGATGAACAATCATAGGGTCTTTTTCCCTAATCAAGGAACTTTTCAGAATCTCTGAAAAGATTACTTGTAGAAGGCGGTGGGGGTGGGAGGGGTTGGGAATAAACCACTCCACCAGCCACTTTTTAAAAATTAGTCATGACCTTCCAGAGAGGGCACTCTCTCTTCCCAACCTGAGGGCCTCAGACAGCAGTTGGGTATTCAAACTCATTTAGACAAAACTGATTTGTGTGTGTGTGCGCGCGCGCGCGTGTGAGGGGATAGTGGTGATAAAATTTTCAAATGAATTGCCTGAGAAGTCAATTTCACATAATATCACATAAAATTTTAGCTGCTTGGGAAAACTGTAAAAAGTTTCATTAAAGAGCTTCATTCCCTCCAACTCCTGCCTGCCAACATTACGACATATTACGGCATCCGGCTCAGGTGATTTACACACAGAAGTATAACTTCATTGCCTCCCAGCTGAATAATGTGCAACTGTAAGTCGGTGTACCTTATCTTTCTATATATAAACTTTGCATTGCTCCTAATATTGGCAAAAGTTCTAATATGCGGCATCCTACCCAGTTCTATTGGAGCTCAGTTTTCAACACAAAGGAAGAGAATCAAGTTACATTTGCTGTCATGACTGTGTGAGGGAGTTTTGAAGGTTTATGGAAAAAATAGAATGAAAAGATACTGGGATTTTCCCATGGAGTTTTTTGGAAGCCCTTTCATATGCATTGTTCTTTCGTCCTATCTCTATGAGGTACTAGGCCTCTGAAAGCCCAGAACTGGAACTAATGACAGCTTTGCATAGCTTACAGCACAGTGTCTGCTCTCTAACTATCTGCTGGTGGCATTCTTGATGGCCATGGGCTGGGAGCCAACCAGCCTTGCATTTCCTTTGTTCTCTCTACCGCCTAGGAGGCGCTGGGTGGCACCTTTGGTTAATACATCTGGCTTGTATCTGAGAGGTTAAAGACGGGAATCTACCCAGAGGCACCTACTACCGGGAAATCAGTCATGGAAAACCCCCGCAAGCCCACTGAATCGTCAAGAGTTAAAGGTGACTTGATGGCCATTGGTTTTCTGTCTGTCTTGGGAAGAAGAACAGCCAGAGTGCTCCTTAGAGGCAAGGATGGTGATGGCAAGACTTGGTCTCATCTACCTGGGACATGTTGTCAGGAGAAACCAGTTCCTGAAGTAGAACATCATGCTTTGCAAAGTAGAGGGGCAGTCAAAGCTAAGAAGACCCTTGGCAAGATGGATTGACACAGTGGTTGCAACACTGGGCTCTAACACAAGAACAATTGTCAGGATGGCACAGGCCCTGGCAGTATTCCTTCCGGTTGTGCACAGGATTGCTACAAGTCAGAACTGACTCCAAGGCACCTCACCATCACCACAACGGCGATGGTTTCTTTAGAGGAAGTGAGACCACTGGAAGGGCTTTGGAGTTTTGAAGGCATCAGATCTCTCAAGCCAAACTTTCTTCTCATTGCAAGAACTTCAGACCAGGGACAAAGTTCATCTGGTTCTTCAAAAGCCAGAGGGAGAAAGAGGCCAAGGGGGTGTTTCAGAAGAATTTGGCAGCAGGTTTCCTGCAGCTTTGAGAACAGTGAATGCCAGGCGGATTTCTGCCACCTCTTCAGAAGGTGCATGGGATGGCCTTCCGGCCTGCCTTCCGCCCAGCCCAGCTCTGGGGATATGAGAGTCCTGTGGTGGGGAAGGGTGGGGCCTTCCGGGGATGGGGGGTGGGGGTGGAAGGAGACACTGGGCCTTAGAAGAGCCTTCTCAGCCTTTCCAACCCAAAGGCTAACTTTCAAGAGCCCAAAGTTTTTGCAAAGAAAATAAAGCAAACTGAGCAAACAGTGATAAGGAACAATTAGTAACATGACAAATTACTTCATGTTAATGAAGTAATTCTCTGTTTTAAATAAGCAAAGCATTTTCGTTATGCAGAAAGGTCTTTGGAATCATAACAAGATAAAAGTAGGTCACAGTAAGGACCCAGGTTCAAATAAGTCCATGTAGGGCCAGCCAGCCCTGGCAAGTGTGAGGGACTGAGAATCAGCAGGTAAGATCTTATCCTGATTCTGCTGTTAACTACAGGCATAAGCTTCGGTGGCGGGAGAGGGGAATCTTTAAAACACGAATAATGACACCCCTATGTTCCTCACAGATTGTTATAGAAGACAAAGCAATGTAGTACAATGGAAAATGCCTGGGAAAACACTGTTTCATGAACAAACAAGGTAGTAATAAATACCTGGCTTTGTGAATGTGCATAATGCCAATATAATTGTTGCCTGTATCACCAACTTCACCTCTCATCTTTTACAAAGGAGCCCTAGTGAAGCAATGGGTTATGTGAAGGTCTACGAACCATAAAGTTAGAAGTTCGAAACTACCAGGTGTTCCAAGGGAGAACGATGAAGCTTTCTATTCTTGGAAAGATTTACAGCCTTGGAAACTCACAGGGGAGGTTCTACTCTGTCCTACAGGGTTGCTGTGAGTTAGAATAACCTCGATGGCCCTGAGTTTTGGCATGCTGTCAGTAGGTCTCTGGATGGCACAAACGATTTGGCAGTGACCGCTAACCTAATGGTGGAAAAAGGCCCAGTGATAAATGACTGCAAAGACTGCAGCCAAGGAAGACCTCTGGCCCCGTTTGAGTCTGTGGCATGGAGGGTCATCGTGAATCAGAGTCAACTTGATGGCAACAGCTGTCTTTTTATGATGTCTATACCGCACCCACCCCTTTCTTCATCCTGCTCTGAAGCCTCCCCGTGTATTCCCAGAGAGTTCAAAAGATGATTCTAAATTCACATCTTCTGTAGGATTAGGTAATGACAGAATGCTATGTTCCTGGACCAAGCTCAAATGTTTCTAAACTTCTTTCCAGCTTGAAAAGCCTAATCTAATTTACTCGACAGCATTCCTTAGTCAGCCACTTCTCATCCTTACCTTTAGATGATTGTTTCACGGTTTATTTATGTCTTATGAAGGCCATCCTGCCACCCACAGAGCAGCTGTATGCCATCCCGTACCATGACCCTTGGAGTGCTGGGGACACGCTGGGCATCTCTGTCCCAGAGTCTCTGCCAGTGACTCACGCTCATGGGCTGCCCAACTCCAAGGGTACTGTGTTGTTGCCACACAATTAGTATGATGTAGAAATTCTACCCCAAGTTCACCTCCAAGGGTGTTGATCTTGGCAAACTACTTTTATGCATAACAATCCAAGCACACTGACTGACTCACTTTGGGACGCTGGTGTTCTTGGGCTTTTGATATTGAGAGTGGAAACTTTTTTTTTTTCCTATCAATCTAGGTGAAACCAGTAATTAAAAAAAAATCCATTTAAGCACTTGGTCTTTTACATATTTGCCCAGCAATTTACAAGGATCACCACGGATCAGTACTCTTCTGCACAGAGAGGGGCGGTTCCTTAGAGCTAGCTGCCACGTATTTCAGACCCAACCTTAACGGACGAGTAGAAAAGTCCCAGAGAGTTTACAAGTCTGTAATCCTCAGGCGTGGCCACTAGCACATCTCTGAACTGCTGACCTTCCAGACCACAGTCACCATGTCTGGACTACTGTGTCACCCGGGTATTTATGACACACATTAGAGGGCCTGCACTTTATGTTTATTTTTGCACCTTACAGAAATCGTTACAATTTTCTGAAACAAAATGAGCATTGACCATGTTAGGTAAACAAAGGAAACATAAAACATCACAGAAGTAGTTTGATTGTGCTGCATACCACAAAAATACAGGTACCCTAGTTGTATTACTTGTAATATTTCAAGGTCCCTGCTCACGTTTAAATAGATTAAAACAAGGGTACAGACATGCCTCCCTGTGAGAAAGGTATCACCAGAACGTATCACAAACGTTGGTACGACTGGACTTTGTAAACCTCACATACCATTAAAAAGAGAAAACGACACCAAAATTTTTAAACTCGATTGCTTGAAAACTCTAATGGAAATTCCTTATAGCACTGCAGAGCTAAGTAATATCACGTGTTGCTTGTGCTGAGTAAACTATTTAAATGGCGCAAATGACTTTTGAGTATTAATTACAGCATGCAGTGAACTCGTATGAAGGTGGCTGCCCGTGTTCTGAGTTTTCCTACCTGGGCAGCCTGGCTCACAGGTGCCCACAGCTATGTCCTCCAGCTGCCTCAGTTCTCAGAATGACCCTTCTCCCTTCTGGCTTCCACTGGCTTCTGAAGTGTGTCTTTTGGTACTGGGGTCGGTTCAATTTACTGGACCACTGAGTCATGGACAGGGCACAGAAATGCTAGGAGAGAAATCATGCAGCTTACTTCCATAAAGCTCATTTACACACAAAGTCAAAATCCTTCATGTGCAATGACCTGGGGAGTGGAACCTCTCACCCAAGATTGTGTTTAATAATCTTTTCCTAAATAAATAAAGCAAACAAACAAATAAAGCCAAACGCACTGCCATCGTGTCAATTCTGACTCAGAGAGACCCTGCAGGGAGGGTGGAACCGCCTCTGTGAGTGTGTGAAGCTGTAACTCTTTACAAGAGTGGAGAGTCTTGCCTTTTTCCCCTGGAGTAGGCGGTGCTGTCGAACTGCTGACCTTGCGGTTAGAAGCTCTATGTGTAACTCGCTGTGCCACAAGGGCTCCTTTGTCCTAAGGCTGTATTAATTGTTTCCCTCAAGCCGTAGTCATTGTTCTGTCAAATTCTAGGGAAAAGGTGCACTCTAGGGGAATTGAGACTGAGATGACAATGGGATCTCACGTCGTCATGCCCACAGAGGCAGATCAGGGCAGAGTCTGCCCAGAGTGCGTGTTCTGGGTTTAAAGATGAACTCTCCTCCCCTACATACATGGGAAACGTGTGTGTGTGTGTGTGTGTGTGTGTGTGTGTGAGCTCCCAGAAAGGAGGGCCTTTCATTCACAGCAACACTGCCCTCTTTGCTTTATCATTTGGGGTCACCATGATACATTTTCTATTCAGACCCATAACGGATTTGATGCATCAAACATTTGCGGGCACTTGCTGAAAAGGAATCAGTAGGGAGGAGGACGATTCTAACCGCTGCCTTTCCGTGGGGATCACAGACTTCCTAAGACCGGGGAACCTTCTGGGTCTAGTCTTGTGGAATTGGATTGCCACCAAGAGCTTTTCCTCACCACTTGGCATGGAAGAACCTGGCTCTTAGGAGGAGCATTCCTGATGTTTTGGGTGGTACCTGACACTAGGCTTGTGAGCAGGAGTTCAAGGTGGACAGGCAGCAGTGATGACCTGAGCAGCAGCTAAAGGCCCTTTGTTCTAAAACATGTTCCGGTTGATTTTTCGTTGGTGCTCTGAATCTCTGCATCAAACGGATTTTTGGGGTTATGGAACGCGTGAAGGTACAAATGGTGAGAGGGTGGCGATAGAAAGACCGGGCCTACACACAAGAGCTGAACCAGCAAACGGACATGGGTACAATCCATAGAGCACACGCAGATTTCACCAGCTAGAGAGGCGCGTGTGGTGTGGGTTTTATGAGAATTGTTCGGATGAGCCTCACCACCAGGCTCTTCTGTTTCCCTTTTATAGACATCTCTTACACTCCATCCCTCATCCCTGGGACCACTAATCTGCTCTCCCTTTCGGTAATCATGCTACTTCATCGATGATACACATCTAGACTCTAAGAGGTATATCCTTCTAAAAGTAGCTTTTTAAAATTCAGCATAATAGTTTCCTTTTCCTTGACGGTCATCTAAGTCTTTGCACATGTCGACAGTTCACTCATTTTTATTTCTGTGCCACTAATATTTCATGGTATGGATGTATCTTTTAATGATATTAGGTAGTTTCCAGTTATTGGCTACTATGAATAGAGTTGCTATGACTATTCATGTACAAGTAAGCCCACTTTTTTAGAGAGGACTGCCAAACAATTTTCTGGAATGGTTTTACCATTTCACATTCTCGCCAGCAATATATGAATGATGCACTTTCTCTAAATCCTCATCAGTCTTCAGTGTGACCATCATTCTTATTTTAGCCCTTTTGTTGGCTGTGCAGGAAGAGTTATCACAGTGCTTTAAATGTACAATTATCTAGTGGCTAATGACATTTAATCTTCTCTTATATTTAATGTACTACCTATATATTTTCTTTGGTGAAATAGCTGTGTATGTTTTTATGCCTGTTTTCCAAATGAGTTGTCTGTTTCTCTAATGGAGAGGTTTGAAAGCTGCTTATACATATTAGATACAAGTCATTAGTTGAATAATGATTCACATGTATTTTCTCCCGGTCTGTAATTTATTTTTTTTAACTTCTGGCAGGTTTTTCACAGAGCTAATATTTTTAATATGGATGAGATCTGATTGATCAAATCTTTCTTTTGTGGATCATACTTTTGGTGTTCAGTTTAAGACTCTTTGTATATTTCTGGGGAGAAAGATACAGCTTTCTACTCCCATAAAGAGTTATAGTCTCAGAAACTCACAAAGGCACTTCTACTCTGCCTGATAGGGTCACTGTAGTCAGAATTGACTCAATGGCATTGAGTTTGGTTTTTTGGGCTTTGCAGGTTTTTAGTTCCTAAAGATTTTCTCCTGCTTTTTAAAATCAGTTTCCCATGGCTGCTCTATTGCTTAAAACAGCACAAACTTATTTGTGTTAGCCTGGGTTGTGTAGAGAATCAAAACTGGCAGCACTCATATAGGTATAAGTGCTTTCTATTAAGAAGGGACTTTTTTTTTATTACATTAAAAATTATTTTATTGGAGGCTGTTACAGCTCAACACAATCCATACATAGATCCATTGTGTCAAGCACATTTGTACATATATTGTACATATAATTTTCAAAACGTTTTCTTTTTACTTGAGCCCTTGGTATCAGCTCCTCATTTCCCCCCTCCC
>NW_022111368.1:25404180-25416193 GCF_000313985.2 Echinops telfairi | reverse complement strand
TGAGACTCGATTGACAGGCTGGACTCTACCCCTACACTCGCACACAGAAGCCAGTTGACATAAAATCTGACACATACCTTATCGTCCTGGAGATTAGAGGTGCACAATCACTGGGTTAAAATCAGGGTGCTGGCAGGCTGTGTTCCTAAAAGATAATCCGTTTCCTTGCCAGGGGCAACTGGAATCCCTGGGTTGTACAACGGGGAAGCACTCAGCTACTAATCAGAAGGTTGGTGCCCTGAATGTAACCAGAGCCACATAAGAAGAAAGGTCTGGAGAGCTACTTCCAAAAGATCACCGCCACTGGAAAGAAAACCCTTTGGAGCAATTCTACTCTGGCACATATGGGATTGACCTTGAATCTGAAATGATCTGACAGCAACTGGCTTGGTGTTTTAAAAGGGTTTTCTGTTATTGTTGTCAGAGTTGAACCACATTCCTTGGTTCATAGTCCTTTATTCCATCTTTCCAGTTTACAGTGTAGCATCTTTAATTCTCAAGAAGTCCTTCTGGCTAGACAGTAACCACTCACGGGTTCTGAGGATTGGGGCATGGGCATCTTCCAGGGTTCATAACCCACCGATCATCAGTTTCTGACTTTTCTTTTTTAAGTCCATGATACAGTTTGACTTACTTTCGTATAAGTATGTTCAGTTAGGTGGAGGTTCACTATGGATGTCTACTCATTGCAGCTATGAGATGCAGCTGAGTTGGTGGCACATGACGTACATAAAATTAGTCCAGCAAGAATTACTGAAAACGTTATCCGTCTTTCATGAGAAAGGAGCCCTGGCGGCCCAGTGGGTTCCCGGTTGTTACCCACAACGTCCACAGCTTGAAACCACGAACCACTCTGCCACTCTGCCGGAGAAAGAGGAGGCCAGGCCTGAAGTTCCTAAAAAGATTTATAGCCTCAGAAGCCCACAGGGGCATTTCTGCTCTGCCCTACGGGGTCACTGGGAGTTAAAAAGGACTCAATTGTAGTCCTGGATTTTTCTACACTGGATTGCTTTTGCTCCTTTGTCAAAAGATAATTGAGCAGCTTTGTGTGGGGCTATTTCTGGGTTCTCTATTTTCCATTGATCTATGGGTCTACTCCATGGTCATGATTACAGTGGCTCTAAAAATAAGATTTAATAGCAGAGAGAGTGATTCATCTCACTTAATTTTCCTTGAAAATCCCTCCCACCCCCACCAGGTATTCTAGGGTTTTCCCTTTTCACATAAATTTTGGAATAAGCTTATACATTGTCTACCAGAAAAGAAAAACAAAAAGAATCTTAATAAAAATTTCAGAATTACATTAAATCTATAGATCAATTTAGGGAGAATTGACATATTTACTATAGTGAGTTATCTAACACAAAAAATAGTATGTCTTTCAGGACATTCAGGTTTTCTTTATCAATATTCTATAATTTTCATCAGACAGATACTCTATATATTTTGTTAGGTTTATACCTATTTTATTATCTTTGGAGAACATGCCAATGGTCTTTGATTTTTAATTTCAGTTTCCACTTGTCAGAATATAGAATTGCTATTGATCTGTTAGTCGATCTTGTCTCCTATGATCTTCAGATCTCATTTGTTAGGTTCTAGGAGTTTGCTGAAGAACCTGGGATTTTCTGTGTAAACAATCACGCTGCCTCCAAACAGACATTTTTGCACCTTCTTGCCCCAAACTTATTTTTCTTGCCTGAATTTTGTAGCTGTAGCATCCAATACTATGTCAAATCAGAGAGACGAGTGAACACTCTGCTCTTGTTCTTGATTTTAGAAGGAAAGTATTAAGCCCTTTGCCACCTAGTATGATGTTAATGGTAGCTTCTGTTTGTTTGTTTAGACATAGAAGCTTTTACGAAAGGAGTTTCTTCTCAATTTCTGATGTATTCAGAGTTTTCGTAATGAATGAACCATGGCTTTTGTTAAATGCTTTTCCTTGTCAATTGATTTGATCATGGGACTTTTCTTTTTTTAGTCTGCTAAGGTAGATCACACTGATTAATTTTCAAATATTGAACCTGTCTTGCGTACCTGGAATGAATTTTACATGATCATGGTAACTTATTCTTTTTAATACATTGTTGGATTTGACTTGGTAAAATTTTCTTGAAGATTTTTTATCTACGTTCATGTGCAAAATTGGTCTGTAATTTTCTTTTCTTCCTTTTTGCTATGTCTGTCTGGTTTGGGCACTAGAATAATTGATGCTTGAAATGAGTATTCTGCTGCTGCTGGGTGAAGTGTTCTGTAAGTACCAGTGAGATTCTCATTATTGTTGAGGCTCTGTTCAGTAATTCTGTTAATTACTGGGGTGTTGAGGTCCATAATTATAATTTTGGATCTGTTTCTCTTTTCAGCTTTATAACTTTTTGCTTCATATATTTTGAAGTGTTGATGTTTATGCATTGTTCTCTCTTCTTGGTGGATTGATCTTTATATCAATATATAATTACCCTTTTGTCCCACATAAATTTTTTGCTCTGAAATCTACTTTGTCTGATATTCAGTTACCCCTGATTTTTTCCAGTTAATGTTTGCAGGAGGTAGCTTTTGTTATTCTTTAACTGGTTTAAGTGAGTTATTTATAGATAGCATATTATTGGGCCATAGTTTTCATCTTATTTTTTAATCCATTCTGTGAATATCTGTCTTTAAACAGCATATTTGAACTGTATTAAATGGAAGGCATGCATTGATATGTTATGGTTTAAGCCTGCCATTCTGTATCTGTTTTCTTTCCCCTTGTTTATGGTTTATGAACATTTTTTAGCATTACAGTTTGAGTTACTTATGTTTTTCGAGTGCATTACTTTGTATACTCTGGTTAGTGGTTGGTCTCATTACTACTACTACAACACACTCATATCTACTCGTACACATATCAAGTGTAGGAATCTCATCTCTATTTAGGTATATCATAAAACTATTTAAAGAAATGAAAATTATAATCTAGTATGCTTTGAACCCATTTTTTGGGGTATTTTTCTATGTGGTAGTTACATAATCTGGTGTCAATTTGTGGAGGGGTGAAGTCTAGCCTGTCAATCAGGTTGCAGCTTGATAACCTCATTTGGAGACTAAAGAGATAAATACCTCGCTGGAGGTGGGAGTGCTCACACACTCCCTGAGAGACATTCCCGTTGACAAGCCACATAGTGACAGGCTGCTGGCAGCCAAAACCTTGGAGCTGGAAGAGCCACGTGGAGACCCCTGCCAGCACTGAGATACTATACCACCACTGGATCCACAAACCCTTCCACCCACTGGGTTGTGATCTTCCTGTATTTGGCGTCATGCATGTGTTTTGTGAGTCTTAAGAGGAATTTACAGACTAGCATTGACATGTGGACTAATATCGGACTTAGGAACTTGATCTGGAATTTATTGACTAGTATCGATGTATGGGGTAATATCAGACTTATGGACTTGATCTGGACCGGGCTGGGATGTTTTCTCAATGTACAATTGCTCTTTGATATAAAACTCTCTCTTATACACACGAGTGTCTATGAATCTGTTTCTCTAGTCCACGCAGACTAACGTAGTCTGCTATTAGCTCTGAGAATTTCCTTTAGTTATTTTTTATAAGCAGATATGGTAGTCACATATTCATTTCCTGAAGCCATGCTGGTGAATTATATATGCCTTTTATAACCTGGGTGTGGTGTTTATGTGTTAGACTCATACCCACAAATTTAGCAGTTCGAAAACCAGTAGCTGTTCCTTGGAGAAAAAGGAGGCTTTCTACTCCTGTGAAGAGTTACAGTCTCGAAAACCCGCCGAGCAGTTCTCCTTTATCCTATAGGGTCGCTGTGCATCAGCACTGACTTGACAGCTCTGAGATTGGTTGGTTGGCTTTGGTTTTGGTTTTAGTAACCCATCAAGAATCTCCAAAACCCACAGGGCTTGTTCTACCCTGTCCTTTATGATAGCTATGAATAAGAGTCGGCTAAAAGGAAAAAAAAGAACCTACTCAACGGCAGTGCATTTGTTTTGTTTGTAGTAATCCATTGCTAGGGCTATGGGTTAAGTCACAGCACAAACACAAGTAGTAGAAAACACCTCAACTCTGGGTATTCCTTTTAGTGCTGGCTGTAAGTCAAGAGGCCAGGCCTAGGTTAAGCACCCTTAGTCAAGTTTTCAGCTCTCACGGTCCCCATTTAGGCATCCCTGGCATTAGGCAGCTAACCACAAGGTTGGCAGTTCAAACCTGCCAGCTGCTCTGAGAGAGAAAGATGAGGCCATCTCTCCTATAAAGATTTACAGCTTTGGAAACTCTACAGAGGATTTCCAAGTCAGAACTGACTCCATGGCAGTGGGATGGGTTGGGTAGTCCACATTTGGCCATGGGTTCAGAATGAAAGTAGTGACAAGGGGGAATTAATCTTATGGTCTGGAAGAAATTACTGGATTGGAAGGAATTACACTTCTGAACTTAACACCCTGTGGTAAGTCAGCTCTTCTTATTTATTGAGTTATTGTTGCTCCCCAAATGAGACTAAAATTTCATATATTTTCTTGAGAAAGACAGAAGCCTTAAGAGATAAATCAAGGTGAGGAGAACTGTGGAAGCTATCTTTAATAGTCACCTGGAGTCTAAAGAGTTTTAGCTGTTTGAGTCTGAAATGTGTAAGCCTTTGATTTTTTGATCTGAGCTTACGATTACACAGATACTCCTATAACAAATAATACACTATTGGTACGAGGACCAGGCCACACACAAAATACCCTCCCTTATGACCAAGAGTGCCTTCAAGGATACAAAACTATAACAATTCACTATGGCTCGGACCTTAGATATATGATCAAAGCCTAGGCAGAAAGTCAGCATCAATATATTGCATCATACCTGTGACCATCACTGGTTAAAATGAAGTACTTAGTACAGGAAGATGTGGATTCCATCTTGAAGAACACTCCACTTTTAAGAACCCCCCCCCCCTTATCTTTTGAGGTCTGCTCCTTAAAACCAACAAGCAGCTATGACCTTGTCTCTTGTCTATTACTTGACAGCCTCTCACTCATGATGATAGTGGACGAAAGTACACAGTTCGGGATCCAGGGAATGTATTATGTTTCTAGGTCAGTGTGCTAATACCAAGCTAAGCTAAATGTCACAATGAATTGGCCCTAACTCAGTGAACTTTCATTCTATAAAGATTTTATATACCTGTTAGGCATTTCTTACTAATGCACTCGTTATATTATGCATAAATTTGACAGGGGAAACATCAGATCCTCAACGCAGTTGCTGTAACATTCAAGGCAGAAACCTAACTAAGCCTGGACAATTGGGTTCTCATCGGAGGATTAGAAGATGTATTCCTGGGAAAAGCAGGAGAATCTCATAGGCAATCTAGGAGACAGTGTTCTGAACAGAAAGATGATCAACAACAAAGGTTGTGGGAAAACCTTCTCAGGGCATGCTAGCGAAATTGGCTGGTGCTCTGGGTGTGTCAGCGGTAGATCAAGGGAAGTGATGCTAGAAAAATAAATGGGGGCACATCACAAAAGATCTTAAAAACAGGTTGGAAATCTGAACTTAAATTTTGGCAGCGCAAAGTGAGCAAACATTTTGAGCAGACAAATGCCATGTTCAGAACTACACGTCAAAAAAAAATCATACGGCAGTATCCTATAGATGGAATGAAGCAACTGGTGGCAGGGGAATCCGAGTGCTACAGAAGAAGCAGAGGCTATAGCGGAGACGTCCTGAAGCAAAAGGTGGTCACAGATAATCACAGGAAGAGAGAAGCAGGGAAATAAAAATCGATAGAATCCTCCGCTAATTGATTCCATTTTGGAGCCAACGAAAGGCAAACAGATTCCCATTTAGCACAAGCAGGCAGTATAAGAGGAAGAGTCAGACTAGGAATGGAAAGTATGCTCTATTTTGAACATGTAGGGGGTGATATCGCATTGGATGGCTGGGAAGGCCAGTGAGGAGGTCAAGAAAAGTTCAGGGTGAGATATCCGGACTTGGGAGGCACCTGGACAGGGATGAGAGTTAGAACCAAGGAAAAGGATGAGAGCATCATGATTGGAAGGTAGGGGAGAATGAATGAAATGGACTAATGACTGAGCCCAGTCAAAACCAAACCAAAAGCATGTAGGGTGGCCATCAAGGGTAGGTTGCATGGTCAATGAGGTCACCTGCTTCAAAGAGATCAAGGATGTCAACGAGTAGGTAAAGCCACGTGTTTGCTCCACCAGACAATGGCAGTCCATAAAATACAAATGCTAGAGACCAGCAGAAGAATGGGAGGGAGGAATCAAGATTGAATGGTTTGGTGGTCAAGCGCTCGCCTTTCCCGTACAAAATAAGGATTTGATTCCCTGCCTGTATCCCTCAGGCACAGTCCCCATCCACCCATCTGACAGGGGAGCCTGAAATAGTGCTAAAATGTTAAAACAGATTTCAGTCTGTCCAGACAGACGAGGGGGGAAAAAATGTCTGAAGATTTATTTCCGAAAACCAGTCAACCAAAAACCTTTGGGTCTCAAGGGTCTGATCTGCAGCTCTTCGTAGGGATGGTGCAGAAGCAAGCACATTTCAGTCTGCTGTACATGCGGCCACCATGCAGACCTACTGGCTGCTAAAAACAGCAACAAGTATGCTAGCGTGGGAAGAGCAGCTAGGGAAAGGACCCGAGAAAGACCTGGTATCGGAGGGAAGGGATGTGGCCCAGGGCAGAGAAAGAGCAGGAATTCTCCCTCTGGGATGGAAGAAGCCACCTCTAGGCATGGATAAAGTGAGAAAATAGTTTAAGGTAAAAAAAGAAGGGAGTTGAGGATCTTGCTCTATATGTATTATACTTGACTACATTAACATTACTTTTATCTAAACACTTTTTTTTTTTGCTAAAACTAATATGATTGCATTAACACAATGGTTTCCAAATCTTACCACTCACCCAAATCGATTGGGAACCTTTTACAAAATACAGATCCTTAGGTCTGAACCAGGCACAAGTTCCGCATGAGCCTGCCACTCTCCCTGCATCCTCCCTCACCCACTCACACACACAGAGGTTGAAGTTCTCAAGGAGTTTATCTTGCTGGAGTCCACAATCAACGTTCATGGAAGTCTTCATGGAAGTCGCAGTCAAAAGATCAAAAGAAGCAATGCATTCTGTAAATCCGCTGCACAAGACCTAGAGTGCTGAAGAGCAAGGCTGTGACTTTGAGGACTAAGGTGTGCCTGAATCAAGCCACAGCATTCTCCATTGCCTCATACACATGTGAACATTGGACACTGAATAAGGAAGACCGAAGAACAGATGCATTGCATTGTGGTGCTGGAGAACACCGAAAGTACTGTGGATTGCTAACGGCAAAACGATCTGTCTTGGAAGAAGTACGTACATCAGAGTGTTCCTTAGGGGCCAGATGGTATGACTTTGTCTTCTATACTTTGGACATGTTGTCAGGAGAGACCTGTCCTTGAAGAAGGACATCATGCTTGGTAAACTAGAGGGACAGCAAAAAACAGGAAGGCCCTCATGCGATGGAGGACAATAGCTGCAATGGGCTCAAGAATGGGGCAGGACCGGGCAGTGTTCTGCTCTGCTGTACAGATGGTCATTATGGGTCAGAATGGACTCAATGGCCCCGAACCAAAGCAACAACAGGTCTGAACCTACCTAGCTACATGGAGTCAGAATCTTTGGTCCAGGGGTCCAAGAATGTGTATTTTAAAGCCCCTCAATGATTTTAAAGGACCTCCTGAGTAAAGGTCTCCAACCAAGGCCATGTATCCTAATCATGAGGGCAGGCATTTGTTAACCAAGGTTCTCTAGAGCACAGGTATTCATAGTTCAAAAAGTGGATCCAATGTGCACCCTAGTTAAGAGCCATAGTTGGGAGATAGGAATGAGAGAACAAACGAGTTGGCTATCCAAACCAAAGTAAACAAAACAAAACAAACAAAATCCAAACCCACTGCAAATTAGTTGCTTCTAACTCCAAGTGGCACTCTCTCCCCTGCAGCAGCTGGCGAGTTTGAACAGGCGACCTTTGGTGAGCAGCCCCATGCACAGCCCAGCACCTCACCCGACCTCCTATTTGGTTATTTTACTGAAATTCACAGGAATACTGATACTGTGCTCTCTAGGTCATGCGAACATCCCCATTGGACATTTCTCCTATCAAAATGGCACCTGCTTCTAACCTCTTCATCACAGGTAACAAGGTGTGGTTCTCTGTAGTAACACCGTGTGGATCCATAAACTCTCCGGAAAGGGACTGGGATGGATAAAGCTTTGGAACGTTTTGAAGTCCTTTTAAGGAAAAGCATATAGAACATCATTCCTTCTCTGGACTAACCACACAATCTCTCTCATGAAAGAAACAATGAGATGTAGCATGCGGGCGGGTGGTGGAAAGTAGAAAAGGCCACCAGGGTCTCAGAGCTCACTCGTTTGCAGGAGAACATGATTAAGGGGATTCATAATGGATTTGGTCCGCATAGTCTTTGCACCGTTGGGCCGATGGAGTGTGTTACTTTAAAAGGCAGTATCAACCACACAACAACAGCAGCTACCAAAACAACGGCGCATGGTTGTTACACTTTGAGGGAAGTTGTCAGCCCAGCACTGCAAAGGCCATCTCTCTTTGACCAGCCTCTGTCCAGGAGCCCCAGACCATCATCTGTTGGCATCTGGACGTTTAGGACACCAACGGGAACTGTCACTTTCATCCTATCTTATAGGACACACACATTTGCATATTCAACACACAGCACTCCCCTCAGAGGCCCTATTTCCCCGGATGCAATCACCCTACCCTTGAAACACATAGGAGATAAAAGTAACATGAAAATGCTCTTACCCTGATGACGGCTGGCTCCAGCTGTGGCTTAGCAAGTCGAAAAGCAGTAAACTTGCTTGTAATAACATCCTGAGAAAATCCAAAAGTTATTTTTCCCCATCCACAGTTAAAATGCGGCTCATGTAGAGCAGTGACACATCTGTGATGTGTCCAAGAGCAAGGAAAGAGGCTTCTTGCTTAATTTGTCTGGCTAGAGATTAAAATACAAATATCTGGAAGCTTCCACTTAAATATTTAAAAAAATATATATTTTTAAAGAGTCATCTTCCCTCTTCACAGAACTGAATGATTTCTAAACAGTAGCAAATGCTTCAAAGCAGGTATCTGATTTGAGTGTGTGTGTGCCTGTTAGCACAAGCCACACAAAAGGCTAGCTACAAAATTTCAAATGTGTCAGAGCCATGGACACTACAATTAGCTGGCTTTCTTTGATACTGAACTACCAAATCATCTCAGTGGAATTAAAAACAACACAGACACATGCGCACACCCAAAAACTACCTTCCTTGCAATGAATAAACAATGGTGGCATCCTAACAGAGCTGAAAGCCAGACATCTTTAAATTCCAAACCTTTCTATTGCTGGGTGAGCTGTGGTATTCAGAAGTTCATAGGATGCCTGCACTTTAAAAAAAGGGGTGGGGGTGGGGGCAGAAAGCAAGACACTTGGCCAATGGTCAGGCTGAAGAGTTTGTGAAGCAGACTTTTTCCACCCAATGACTTCAGTTTTAGGACTCTCTTGCAACATGCTAGCTGTTTTACATGGCAGCGTGCCAGAATTCATTCTTATTTTCTCACTTCTTCCTGTCATTTCCTCTCTCTCCCCTTCTTTTTTCTCCCCGTGTTCACCTTTTCTAACTTCCAGTCTCCTTTAAATTTGGAATGTAAACCAAAGCCTAGTTGGACCTACATTTGGGGTGTTCAATAGAGTTGTCAGAATTACGAAATAAAAATACAGCTTAATTTTAATTTCAAGGAAGCAAGGACTGCTTTTCTTAGTTCAACTGAATGTCACATGGGGTGAACACAGACTAACAGTGTACCATTTACCTGAAATTCAATGATCTGAGCATCTTGTATTTGATACTGGCAACCATAGTGTAGCAGTTCAAAAGAGTGGGTATAAACAACAGGGAAGTCATCCATTTATAACCCCTGGAAGAAGAGAAGTTTCTAGCCCTACCTTTCTGAATGTTCTAGATGCAACGTTCCCCAAGACATCAGTTCCCAAACTTATTTCCCGTTTTCAGGAGAAAAAAGAAATCACTCAACGTCCCCTTGGCAATGAAACCTTTTATACCATAGAGCACAGTCCAGGATAAAGTGTGGGTCTCTTCTTTTGCAGCCCCCTTGGATACCACTCACGGGACAGTATCTACCACTTTGGGAAACACTGCTGTATGCATGCATCACTTTAAGTTACCCAGCATCACTCCAGGCCCAAGCTTATGAAATTGGTCCCCTAGCAACACGAGACCCTCATCCAGCAACAACATCATACAGAATAGTTTTAATCATGTTTCTTCAAAATGTGACCAAATTTAACATTTTTAAAAAGCATTAAAATTCTAACTCTGAGGCAAACCTACCACCATTGAGACCAGTCTGACTCAGGGTAACTGCACAGGACAGAGTAGAACTTTCCTGTGGAACTTTCAAGGATGGAATATAGAAGCTGACACCTACACCTTCCTCTCACAGAAGGGCCCCTGGCTTCAAACCACACATCTTTGAGCTAGCAGCTAAGCGCTTAACCCGAGATGTAGCATGAGTCACAGCAACTGTAGGACAAAACAACAGGATTCAAACGTATTTCTACGTGTAACAATGTGATCACTTGGGCAGTTTGAAAAGGAAGTGTAAAAACACTGATAGCTTCAGGTATCTAAAGATAAAATAGAGATAGTTTAATCATATTAATGATCAATCCAGGTAAATAAACCCAAAGGATCCCTGGTGGTGCTGTGGGCTAGGAGATTATCTGCTAACCACAAGGTCAATGGTTTAAGCCCACCAGGTGCTCCAGAGGAGAGAGAGGAGGCTGGCTGTCCCCTAAATCAGTGCTTCTCAGCCTTCCTAATGCAGGCACCCTTTAACACCTCATGGTGTGGTGATCCTCCAACCATAAAATTATTTTCGTTGCTACTTCATCACTATAATTTTGCTACAGTGATGAATCGGGTGACCCCGTGAAAGGGTCATTTGACCCCCAAAGGGATTGTGATCCACAGGTTGAGAACCGCTACCCTAAAGATTTCTAGTCTCAGGACCTCTAGCCGAGGTTGTTATGAGTCGGCAGTGGCTTTGGTTTTGTGGGTTTAAGTAGAAGCCCAGGGGTGACGGCTACTTCAAAGTAAGAACTATGTTGAAGTCTAACAGCAGGAATGTGGGTTGTGCATAAGAGTGGGTAAAGGCTTGGGCTCTGGAGTCAGGCTGCCTCAGTTCAAATCCCAGTCCTCACCACCCTGCTGTGCCCCTCTAACCTTCGAACCCACTGCCATTTAGTTGATTCTGACTCGTTGTGACCCTACAGGACAGAGTAAAACTGCCTCTGTGGGTTTCTGGGACGATAACTCTTTTCAGGAGCAGAAAGCCCCATTTCTCTTGTGCAACAGCCTGTAGTTTTGAACTGCCGACCTTGGGGTTAGCTGCCCAATGCACAACCACTACATCAGCAAGGCTTCTCTAGGCAAGCCAGTTAACTTCTTTGTGCTTCAGTTTGCCTTACCCGTCAATGGAGATAATGACCTCCTTGAGTTGTGAGAAGGAATGGAGTCAAGTCCCCAGAACAGTGACTCCAAAGTCAATCTGTCCCCACCGATGGCGGGGTCCTCAGACAGACAGAGGTGCACCACGGGGCTTTCCTGATGGCTGCCTTCTGCTCTGTCACATGGGGTAAACATGGCTTGATGGCACCTAACAACTGCCAATCTCTCGACAAGACGTTAGCTAGGCCTTTCTTCCAAGGCCGGGCCGGTGGGTTGCTGCCAGTGGCCGATCAGGCACGGTGAACACTCAGTAGCATCTGGTGTGAAGGACAGATGACCTACCTCAGTCCGGCCTTAGGGAAGGAGAGCTCACAAACCAACAAGGAATGTCTTCTAAGACCACAATTGCCTCATAAGCAAGAAGATTCCCTTTCTCTATCCACCCATCAAACACTTAAGCCCCTGGCATC
>NW_022111368.1:25394242-25402972 GCF_000313985.2 Echinops telfairi | reverse complement strand
AATGAATGTACAAATGTGCTGTACACAACTGATGTAAGTAAGGATTGTGGTAAGAGTTGTATGAGTCTCTAATAAAATGATTTTTTTAAAATGTTAATGTTTTTTACCCAGTTTTAAAAATCATCTTTGCATTGTTGGAGTACAGAACTCCCAGGGTGGTTTGAAATTAGCATCTTATTTGTTTCAAGAAGCGAGGCTATCTGGTGATAAGTTTTATCCAAAGATGGTTAATTTTCATTGTCTCGCCCTGTGTATTATTCTGTTTACTCTCCAAAAGTCCAAAAGGAAATGAATAACACTCTTTCTCTTCCCTCCCCCCAAAGCCAATTATTCTAACCCAACCCCTTAGCCTTAATGCTTGACCAGACTTTTGGATGAAATGGGCCTGAGTCACGGGGTTTCCTGCCAGCTGGATGTGTTAAACTTCATTTGTTTATTGATGTTTTTAACCAGTAGTGGAGCCCCCCAGTGTCAGAGCCACAGTGGTCCAAGAGAGCCTGAAAGAGCTAGAAAGGCCTCGTTGTTATGAGATTGCCTGGCAGTCGCTCTGAGCCCTGGGTTCTTCTCCACACAATGTGAGAGGAGGGGTCCTAATGCCGCCTGGGGGTCTGGGGGTGTTGTAAAGGATTAACACACCCAGTTGCTAACCAAGTGGTTGGGGGTTGGAGTCTACTCGGAAGCACCGTGGAAGAAAGGCCTGGTTTAAAACTCCAGTCCTTGAACACCTGCTGAAGGATGGTTCTCCTCTCAAATGCCTGGGGCTGCCGCCATCACTTGAAACACGCATCAGCCACTGGTAGCGCAACTGGTACAGTTGTCGACTTTTCTGAGTGGCTGTGAGGCCCCCAGGAGCTGATTCATCTCCAGGGCGAGCCTATGTTTCAGCGGACGCCTGCGGGCCCTGCG
Source organism: Echinops telfairi (assembly GCF_000313985.2). Taxonomy (NCBI): domain Eukaryota; kingdom Metazoa; phylum Chordata; class Mammalia; order Afrosoricida; family Tenrecidae; genus Echinops; species Echinops telfairi. The sequence continues at coordinate 25,402,066 of NW_022111368.1, read as the reverse complement.
TAATTACCATTTCAAATTATGTTGCTCTCCTATTTATAGAAAGCATTCAGTGCAGAGCTTGGCACACTGTATTTGTTCGTGTTTGTTGTATTTTGATCCGGAAATACGGACAAGCTGCTTTGACGCCTCATAGTCCTCAGCTTCGAAGAGGAAACAGCCCTTTTTGACATCAAAAGGTGAGTACCTACAGGTGTCTGAGTGTTTGGCCACCTGTCTGCTGCCCCTACGGTCGTTCCATGTCTCCTTGTATGCTCCATTTAAGAAACTAGCTTGGGGGGCGGGACCCTTGGTGGGAGAACCTCAGAGGCACAGGCTGAAATATTTTACCTACATTGGTGGGCTGACTGCTTTACCACAACAAGCTCAGGCCCCAATGGAAGGCTTTCTGAGCTGCTAATGGATTCCTGCCTATTCCTTGCGTTGCTAGCCGACCTCCCAAACTCCTCCTGTGCGATTCCCCGAGCCTTCCATCACCTTTTGGCAATTTCACACTCTTCCCCTCTCCATCACCAGGCTCCCTTGTGCTCTCTTTCCCTCCTCCTCTCCCGCAAGCCTCCTCACAAACTCTCTGAGATGCGATTCTCTTGACAATACAGAAGGAAGAGTCTGTAGAGAGGAAGAAAGGCCTTTGAGAAGAGTCTCTGTGGGTGTGCAAACAGGTTAAGTGCTTGGCAACTAACCGAAAGGCTGGCAGTTCAAACCCATCCGGAGCCACGTCCGATGAAAGGCTCAGTGGCCTGTTTCCCGAGAGGCCGCAGCCTTGACAGTCCCAAGGAGCCCACTTCTCTTCTGCACACATGGGGTCACCATGGGTCCGAATCCACAACACGGCAGCTTTGCTTAAGGGCAAATATTAGCCCCTTTGTTCAAAAACATCTCCCCTGTAAATATCTGCCCTCTGGGCCATGCCACAGACATTAATCAGTGCTTCCGGAGCCCGGTCAACTCAGCCAGTCTCAGCTCTACGCCTGCCAGCTGCAGGACCTCAGTGAGTCAACTCACACCCTGGAGACCTCATTCGTCTCTCCTGTAATAGGAGGATAAGGACATATGCCTTGGACTTGTTGTGAAGATTCGATAAGACAAGGTGTCCCGTGGAGTTCCTGCGCCCCACCAAAAGGCATTTAATGCACAGCTAGTATCATAACAGTCTGTTGCGAAGGCACTGTGTTAGGGGGGTAGGGATGTGAGGAGAACCTGTGCCGTGCATGCGTGTGATGGTTAGGTTCTGTGTCAACTTTCTTGCACCAAGCTGCTCAGTGGTTTGGCAGGTGAGGCCTTGTAACCTCCCAGGATGTGACTAAAAGAAGGTGATCGGCTCTGCAACGGGAGCTGCGCTGAGAGCGGGCAGGTCAATCCACGATCAGGGTAGAATGCAACCTCCTTACTCAGGTTTCCGTCCCATGTGTAGGTGTGGCTCACTTCCTATACAAGTGGTCACTGTAGAAACACTTTCTTGCTTTCTCTGGGTCTGGATCCTGCATCTGGCTCATTGACCTCCAGTTCTTTAAGCCTGGAAATCGTCAGATAAGTCTCATGGGCTTTGCTTTTCTAGTGAACAGCCTAACATGGGGGAGAGGGGGGAGTGAACAATTCTTACAAGTTTACCTCTTTATTAGAAAATGTTGGGTGATGGAAATGGTTAAGCACAAGACTATTAACCCAAAGGATGACAATTCAAGGCCACCCAGGTGAGCCTCAGAAGGCAGTCTTGGACTCCACTTCTGAAAGGTCACAGCCTTGAACCCCCACCGCAGCAGCTCCACGTGGTAGCCTGGGGGCTGTCATGGGTTGAAATGGACTCCATGCCACAAACAACAAGAGCCACAACATATGAATTAGAATAGCAGGGAAAGAACAAGAGCCCTGGTGGTACAATGGCTAAGAGCTTGGCTGCTAACCAAAAGGTTGGCAGTTTGAACCCACTAGTCACTCCCTTTAGAGAAAATACTGCTCCGGTAAAGATTGGTGCTGTTCACTGTTAAATCCATGATGACTCGTGGCAACACCCTGCAGTCCAGTGTGAAACTACTCCAGAAGGTTTTCTATGCTTTAATCTTGGTAGCATGAGCTCTGGAGATGCAATGGCTGGACCCTGGATTGCTAACCCAAAGGTCAGTGGTTCTCATCTGCCAGAAGCTCCGTGGGGGAAAGATCTGATCATTGGAACGTATAAGGATGCCACTCTGGAAACCCAATGAGGCAGGTGTACGCTCTCCTATAGGGCTGCAATGAGTACGAATTGAATCAACTGGCACACAAACACACAGCAAAAGGGAAAGAACAAACTAGCATTTGGTATCTCTTCAGAAACAGAAAAACACAGCAATGTATTCTCAACACCCTCTGCGTTCATTTATTCATCCAGATGACGTTCGACCGAATAAGTATGATACTCCAAATGCCCTAAGAACCCTGGTAGTAACGTGGTTATGCATTGGGCTGTGATCCCACAAGGTCAGCAGTTCCAATCTACCAGCTACTCCTCGAGAGAAAGACGGGGTGTTCTATTCCTGTAAGGAGTTACAATCTCAGAAACTCACAGGGCAGTTCTACCGACCTATAGGACCACTATGAGGTGGCATTGACTTGGCGGCAGCGAGTTTGATTGTTGAATGCTGTGCCAGGATTCAGTGGATGGACAAAACGAAACTCAATGAAGGAGAATATTTTCTGACAATGGCAAGTGATATATGGATTGCCAACCACAATCAATCCTGTGAGACGAACTCTGCTCTCTTGTGGCTGGAGTGATTCCTGAAGAACTTCTGGCCCGGCTAAACCCACAGCAGAGGCACAGAAAGGAACCCACTACCATCGAGTGGATGCTGAAGTGACCCCATAGGACCGGGTGGAACTGCCCCCCGTGGGTTTCCAAGATGGTAACTCTTTATGGGACTAGAAAGTTTCACCCTCAGGAAAGCCATTAGTGGTTTTGAACTGATGACCTTGCGCTTAGCAGCCCCACGCATAGCCCACTACACCACCAAGGCTCAGACATAGAGTAGCTCAATTTTATGATGGGTACCTGGTTAATATGTTTGCTGCTAATGGAAAGGCTGGAGTTCACCCAGAGGCACCTCAAAAGTCAAGTGCCTCCTAAAAACCCACCCACTGAAAACCCCAATGACCACAGTGCTACACTGACTCCCAGGAGTTGCCAGGGGTTGGGACTGACATGACGGCCAACCGCTTGTTAGAACTTATAAATTATCATCTCTGTGAACTGGAAGAGGGCAGTTTAAGGCACCAAATTGCCTCCCAGCAAAGGAGCTCACCATAACCCTGAGTGAATTAGGCAGGTGTTTGGGTGGTTTAATGGAGGGTCTGCGAGAGATGCTCCCCCTCTGGCATAACAAACAGAGCAGGCCTATCCAGGGTCTTCTTGAACCTGTGAGTGGGTCCTAAAATATTCAGAGTTGTCCATCCTTTAGGCTAAAGTGTTTCTCGGCTCAGGAGCAGCCCTGGTGGCATAGTAGCTAAATGCTCAGTTGCTAACTGAAAGGCCAGGGTTCTAAGCTACCAGCAGGCTTCTAGAAAGCTTGCAGCCTTGGAAGCCCCGTGAGGTCGTTGCTTTGCCCTATAGGTTGTTATGCATCAGAACTGACTCACAGTGATCCGAGAGGAATACTGCAGAAAGTGGGATCCATTCCGACTTCGGGGTCAGGCCCGGGCGAGGGTGACAGTAAGAACACTTGTCAGAATGAAAGCGCAGATCTGAGGACACGGGATGGCTCCAGCTCTTTGGGTGAGTTTCCTCTACAATTTGAGGTTTGGTGGAAAGCCTAACTTCCCAGGCTGCTGGGGTACAGGAGAGATCCATAAAGCACCTCATTTGAAACGGAAACAAGCCCGGGGCCCGTGACCTATACATTTCTTTTCCTTCTTCATTCCTTTGGCACAAAATGGCCTGGCTAGCTGGTCAGTGTTTCGGATTAGATTGTGTCCTTCCAAAAAGATGTATTGGAACCCTAACGCCCTACATCTTAAGATGCCATCTTGTTTGGAAAGAAGGTTTCTTGGATATGCTACTTCGACCAGACCAAAGTGGGGTGGGCTCTAAATCTCATCACTTCTGAGTCGTAAAATGTTATCAAAAGAGAAGAGTCGATGTTGTGAGAAGACCAACGTGGGACCAAGGAATGCCTCGGGCTACCCACCAGGAAGGACCGGACTTCGCAGAGACCCCGATTTGGATGTTTAACCTTCAGAAGAGAAAATAAAACTGCTCTTCCTAGCAACCCTCGTGGGCTATTTCTGTCACAGCGGCACCAGGAAACTTGAGATTGCCAGCGAGCTCTATCAGGGATTGTGAACAGTGGCGGAGGAAAGTACATTTGTAAGGCTGTGACCTGGATTTAAAAGTAAAATGAAATAGAGTACAGGCATCAGAGTCATGTGAGCTAATATTGTGTGACACGTTAGTTTCAGTGTATGTATTTTCGCAGGTTAAGTTGCAAGCTGTATTTCTTACTGTGCAAAACCCAAACCAACCAAGCAAACAAAAAACCTCACGGCCATCGAGTCAACGCCAACTCACAGTGACCCTATAGGACAGGGTAGAGCTGCCCCTGTGGGTTTCTGAGACGGTCACTGTAAACTGTTCTCCTCCCCCTCCATCCACACACCTCCTGAGGAGTGGTTGGTGGTTTGGAACTGCTGACCTTTAGAGTCACAGCTGAACTCAAAACCACTGAGCCACCATGGCTTGCTCTTACTGTGTAGCCTTTATTGAAATTAAAAAAAATTGTGTGTGTGTGGGGATAGCTGCTGACTTAGAAAACATCCTGGGGGAGGTGAATGTGGATGGAGACTGGGCATAGAGGATAGAGAAGGGGTGAGAAGCCAGGTAAGCAAACCAAGGGCAGGGAGCAGCCTCCAGGCTTTCCGGAAACACTCTTCTGGACTCGTTCTGGACCACAGCCCTCTATAGCATTGCTCAGGTGCCTATCTACATGTATAAGGTTTGCTTGTTCCTTGAACTCCATAGAAATTGTATTATACCGTATATGTCTGTCTTCTGTCTCTGGCTTTTTTTGGTTAGCATAATGATACTGTGATTCACACATGCTGTTATGTGTGCACGAGCAGTTAATGTCTTTTTAGTGATCAGTATTAATGCTATTTTTCATATTTTCATTTTTCCAACTTTGGGCTAGGGTTTTTTTCTTTTGATATGTGTTTTTAGTGGTTGCACTAGACATTCTAACCATTTTCTTGAGCACAGTCTACTTAGAGGCCAGGTGTCTTACTCATAGGGTAAATGAGAGTCTTGGAAAGGAATAAATCCACTTCTTATCCTGCATGATGTGTTGTCTTTATCATATGTTGTACATGTGCATATTTTATAAATCTCTCAATGTGTTTTTATATTAAATGACATATGTACTTATAAATCCCTTTCCAAACATATTTCCTTCTTATTGGTTTAAGGTTCCCTCTGATATTATTCCCCTTCAGTCTAATTAGTTGATTGTTGGCAATACATTCTCTTCACTTTTGTGAATCCAAAATCTCCTGATTTCCCCTTCAGTTTCTGTTGTTTACAGAAGTATGGGTTGACAAATTTTGTCTTCCGCCCTTTACAGCTCATTCTGCACAGGTGCTGATGGGAATCCCTCAGTTATACAGGTCCCCCTGCTTAACCCGTTCTTTTCTCTCTAGGCGCTCTCGAGATTACCTCTAGTTTTCAACTGTTCGACTGTAATGCCCCAAGGTGTGTGCATTTCACCTGCTTGCAGTGTGTTGAGTTTCCTGGAATGGGTGTCAATGGGTTTCACCAACTCTGGGACGTTATCGGCGATTATTATTATTTTTTAACTTGTTAATGTAAATTGGGTGAGATTTTACAGAGCAGATCATTGGTGTAAACTCAGCAGTTATGCACAGTGCAGTCCCGTTATGGACTGCACGCCCTCACTGAAACACCTCCCAGCCCAGCTGCACCCTGGGCTTCCTGTCTCCATTGCTCTTTATCCCTAATGCTTGTCCGCTTCGTCCCGGAGTAAATGCTGCCTCCTTGACCCTGCGTGGCTGATCTTTCTAAGGCTGTGCACTGTCGACAGGCTATTATCCCCCCTAGTCTTGTCTATTGTTTGGCTGAAAATTGAGACAGAGGTGAGTTCAGTTCTAGACCTGAAAGGTGATCAAGGGTCACAGCCTTGGGGGTTGTACCAGTCTCTATCTGATCAGGAAGCCTGCTCTCTTTCATGATTTCGAGTGTAGAAAGAAGAGATAGATATTTGAAGGCATTATAGCTGAACGAATGAGGAGACAACCGTTACAGCTGCCATCTAGCCTGCAACTGTTGCTCTCTCCTTGTCCAGAGGAAAGAAGAGTGATACAAATTACAGACACTTCAAAACAAGCAGTCCAAGGAGCTCATGGACCACTGAAACACCAGCCTCAAAAGAACCAGGTCAGGGGTCCTCAAACTTTTAAAACAGGGCGCCGGTTCACTCTCCCTCAGACCCGTTGGAGGGCCAGACTATAGTTTAAAAAAAAACTATGAACAAATTCCTATACACACTGCACATATCTTATTTTGAAGTAAAAAAAAAAAACCAAATGGGGCAAAAACACCCGGTGGGCCGGATTAATGTCCTTGGTGGGGGCCGCATGCGGCTCTCAGGAGTTTGAGGATGCCTGAACTACAGGGTCCCCAGCTCCCTCCACCAAGTGCTCTGAATGAGAGACTGCATCAGAAGATACTGGATAGAGAGGGATGAAAATGTGAAACAAAACTGGACACTCTACCAGGGACTCCAAGTTCAGGTATCACTTCACATTTTCCATAATTATTTGAGACAATTCTCATGGTTTATTCTCACGGCCCTTTACATTGCTTCATTCTTACTGACCTGACTTGAAGTTCACAGACCCTGTTTTCTGTTAGCTCTACGCTTCATTTAAGAACACTTAGTAGGTTTTTCGTTGCAAATCCTGTAAATGTCAGTTCCTGACATTTTTTGGCCTCTTTTTAAATTCTGGTAGATTAATCTTTTTTTTCCCCCCAATTAGGTGAGATTTAATACATATATCATCTCATATTTAATCACACCAAGTAGAACTGTATAACTGTTACCACAATTAATTTCTAAACAATCTTTTACTACATGGACTTCTCTCTTTTACCCATCACCACCAGTAGCCCCCCTCCCTAAATCCCTTATTCTACTTGTTGTCCCTATGGGTTCATCAATCCTCGGTTTCATATACTGAAAGATGGAAAAGCAAATAATACAGCTTCAAGAAGTTGACCTCCAATGAAAGAACATCTCTGAGATACACTCTACTATGAACAAACAAAACCCAAACAAAACAATACAAACTGAAAACACAGAAAGCGTTGCAAACCAGATCAGGTCAGTTGACATCATAGTGGGGCTCTACTGATAGAAGTTTAAACTGTTCAAGTCAGACATGGCTGGCCCCACTATGAGACATGACATCCCTCACTGAGCCATAGCCCTACAGGGGACAACACAGTGTGGGAATTCTACCCGATCTGATCCTGCCACACCGAGGCAAAACACTAAGGGGGTGCAACAGAACAGCAAGGGAACAGAGCAATGAAGTCCCCAGGGAAGACCAAAAACAGACTGTGGGGCAGGTCGTGGTGCCCCAATGGACTGGACTGGAAAACACTCCTAAAGGCCAACAAACCATCCTTGAACTAACTACAAGCTTTTCTTTTTTGTTGTGTTTTGTTTTTTGTCATTGGTTTGTTGTTGTTTTGTTTTCTTCTTTTTTTTTCAAAAACATTTTATTAGGGGCTCATACAACTGTTATCCCAATCCACACACACATCAATTGTGTAAAGCG
>NW_022111368.1:25390515-25392764 GCF_000313985.2 Echinops telfairi | reverse complement strand
GGCTTAAGTGGAGAGCAAATGTTTCAAGAATGATGAGGGCAATGAATATACAAATGAAATGTGCTTTACACAATTGATGTATGTATGGATTGTGATAAGAGTTGTATGAGCTCCTAATAAAATGATTGAAAAAAAACTATTCAGGTCAGAAGGCAATGGACGACAGTGAGAGCCCACGATTCATTTGTGGGACTACATAGGAAATAAGCCTCCAGAGAACTCCCCCTATCTAAAATTGAGGGGTGAGAAGAAAGTGGTCACTAAACTAAATTCTCAGAACTTAGGCTCTGACACTGATCCCTCCTTCGACTTCGTATTATATGGATGCCCATCCTTCAGTGACTGATGATGACGTGCTTCTTCCACGTGGACTTAGTTGACATCTCACTTAGATGGCTGCTTGTTTGGAGACAAGCCTTTAAGACCCCGGACGCTATTTTATCTGACAGCCGGGCGCCACATAAATTCTTCTCCACAGTTTGCTATAGCAACCATGTCTTCTCTGTTGCCTTCCTGAGGGTGAACATAGAGCAGGGTTTTGGCCCTTCTTAATAGTTTCCAACTTCTTGCTAACATTCTTCTGTTCAGCCACTATGCCCATTTTCTTTATAACATCTTTGAGCACATTATATTATCTACTTTAAAGTTCTTGTCCACACGTTTCAATATCTAGGCCACTATGGGTGGTGCAGTGGTTCAGCACTAGACTACTGGCTGAAAGGCTGTCAGCTCAAGTACCCGGGGCCTAGCGGTCTGCTGATGAGTGGGAACAGCCTTGAAAACCCTATGGGGCAGCGCTTTGTTGCTCAGTGAAGATTCCACGAGTAGGGTTGTACCTCACAGCAACTGTCAACCAGATCGCCTCAGTGTCTTCTTTAGTGACTGTTCCTTCTCTTGATTAGAGGTCACATTTTCCTAGTTCTTTGAATTTTGTTATTAGCTAATGGACATGATAGACAATGTGATAGGCTCTAGATTCTATTTTCTTCCTTTAAACAGATCTCTTTTTTTATGGGGGAGGGAGGCCAATTAAATGATCAGCTGATCACCCTGAACTTTCAGAAGCTTAGTGTCACACGTAGTTAGAAAGGGTATATTTTGGCCTTGCCTTTAGTGTTAGGGTGATTTTTAAAAACACGGCCTGTCTGGGTTGTCCATGGAAAGTCTAAGGTGGATACCAAACCCTTCTAAATTGGGGTGGAATTCAAACTTCAACCCCTTTCCTCTTTGGTAAGCAGCATAAAGAATCTCTGAGAAGGTTTTTTAGCTTTTTAGCTATTGCTTTCCCCTGGGCTCATGGATATTTCCCTTTTACATGTGCAGTTTAGGGAGCATCTAAGGATTGAGGGGAATTAAGTACAGAAGTGAGGATCTCTTCCCTTCTGCATGCCCTCTTTTAATTCCCAGCTACTCTGGCAGCCCTGAACTCCACCCAGCCTCCAATCCCTTTAGCCAGTAAAACTGGAGCTTTCTGCATGAGCTCCAACTGCTCGATTTTGACTGGGGAGTTTTCCTCATGGGGGAAAATCGGTATAAACACAGATACAATTCACTTCAGGTCTTTTCTTCCAAGAATCAAATACTCTACAGTCTATATCTTCTTTTGGTAAGCCTTTACTGCCTTCAAATTAAAACAATTTAATTGGAAGATTAAAAAAAAATTTTTTTGGGGGGGTCCCCAGAGTTTGTAATAGATATCTGCAGGAAAGTTAGTACAATAAAAACTATTCTGTCATAATCAGTACTGAAATTATGTCATGGAAATTTTAATTTATGTTTTGTGTGTCTATCTTTGTGTGTGTGTGTGTGTGTGTGTGTCTATCTTGAGAGTAAATTATACCTTTCATTCTGACGAACATTTGAGATCATGAAATGACTTATCCTGAAGGGATCTTCAGGTGTTATCCTGAGCTACTTCGTCCTACTAGACACTGATGGTGTGAAATCTATGAAGATTACTCTCCTTCTTTTAAAGGAAGTTTGCTAGACTTCTTCAGGAAATGATTTTCTCTCTCTAGACTCTTCGAACGTTATTCTACAATTCAAGCTCATACGGTGTCTTTAGATGACTCAGTGATTCAAGAAATTATACAGATAGAAGGGTTACATAGGCAGTACTGAGGCCACCCTGTCCTGCCAAGACACACTCTGGAGTCTTTTCCAGATCCCTCTGTGTGCCATCGTTTTGCTAGGCCTTAGCCCGTCAGCTCCCATCGTCCCCATCCTTTTTGTGTTCACTTAGATGCCCT
>NW_022111368.1:25385690-25389994 GCF_000313985.2 Echinops telfairi | reverse complement strand
GGCTGTATCCAAGAACGGAAACTGGTAGGCAGATTGAAGTTCCTTGTTCGTTATTCTTAACATGTTGCTGTTTGTGCCAAATTTTTATCCAACCACAGTGAAAGGGCTCTTTACGTGGCGTAAGTTTGGAATTTTCCGCTTGGAATAGAAGTCCTTGCCACCGCAGGTGTTCTTTATTTCTATTCATTCTAGTACAAGAAGCAGAAAGTTAGGTGCAGGAGCCCTGGCGATGAAGTGGGTGATGCGTCGGCTGCCGGCTACAAGGTCAGTAATATGAATCCACTGAGCTGCTCTGATGGAGAAAGATAAGGGCTTCTACTCCAGGAAAAGAGTTACAGTCTTGGCACAGTTCAATCCTCCCCTTTACGGTTGCTGCTATCTATGCACTGGAATTGAATGGATGGCACAGAGAGTTTGATATGGCTTGTTAAAACGTAGGCACATGTTAAAACGTAAGCCTCAACTGCTTTCATATCTCCAGAGGATTTAAAAGTAAGTTGCCATGGGTGGTAGTTACATAATCTGGTGCCAATTTGGGACTTGAGAGGATTAAGAGGGAAGGGGTGGAGCCTAGCCTCTTAATTCAGTCACAGCCAATCAGGTAGGTCTCTGTGTGGGTGTGGTTTTCTCCTGAGGATTCTGGGAAATCCTGATTTTTCCTACTTGGAGGAGGGAGATTCTGGCTCTCTGCTCACTCCCGGCGAGACATCCCTGAGGAGAAGCCACATGGACCTATCCAGATGCAGCCCTGGGTGCTGGAGAAGCCACATGGAGACCCCTATCAGCACTGAGATGTTTACAATGCCACTGGATCCAAAGACTTTCTACCCACTGGCCTGTGATTGTCCTGCATTCAGCATCATTGCATGTGTTTCCTGAGTCTAAATAGGACTTTATAGATTGGTATCGGACATATGGGCTAATATCAGATTTATGGGCGTAGACTTGACTGGGTTGGGATGCTTTCTTAATGTAAAATTACCCTTTATATAAAGCTCTCTTGTATACACATATAAGCTTCTATGTATTTGTTTCTCTAGTCTACCCAGACTAACACACGATGCAACTTATTCTCTTAAGGAGCCTTGGTAGTGCAGTGGGTTAAGCAAAACCATCAGTCAATCCATAGTAAAAAGATGAGGCTGTCTGCTCCCAGAGGTGAACTGTCTCTTTGGTGCAATTCTTCTCTGTCTTCTGGTGTCTCGATGAGCTAGAATCAGCTCAGTGGCAGTGGGTGGGTTTACAGAAAGTATTGAATTTTGGGGTGTGGGGTGGGGTAGGCATTTTTGAAATACATCAGGGAGAGAAAACATTAGTGGCACATTAAATCACGTTAACAAAACCGCTATCTACAGAGAGTGAATTTGAAACATGTGATGTTCCATGTAGGAAGCATGCAGTTTCCCAGTCTGCCAAGTAATTTCATTATTAAGAACTTGAAAAAACCCCCACAGAATCTAAAATAGGTAACACTTCAATAAAATAATTGGCAAGAGAATATAACTAACCTTCAAATAGCTTGCATTCTAGGATCATAAACCCATCCCTATTCATTCTCACAAGTTTCTCACAAGGATTGTTCCGTCTATTCCTGACAGTTCTCTTGGACACCTCCAGATGGCATTAAAACCCTTTGCCCATGGTTTCAAGCACCCAAACTTTAACAAGAAACCCACATTTAAGACCAGTCGCAATCAGCATATCATCAGAACCTATGACAAGGCAACGGCTTGGAACTTCTTGGCTAACATCTTTATAAAGACACACGTACTATGTTCACGTTTCTTATGGAATCATATGCCATTAGGTAAAAACCAAATGATCTTTCTAGGTTGGGAAATAGATTTGGGACCAATGAAGACACTAACAGAGAGGGTTTCAAAAAGGTTTGGGGTGGGGGGATAAATATGAAATGACAAGATAATAAAATTTTCCTACAAACTTTCTGAAGCCCCCTGGGCTTGTTTTTTTTTATCACAAGAGTGATTTCTAATGAATAACCCCAAGAGCTTAGTAACAGGAAACGTGGTCCACATGTAAATAAACTCACAAAGCTCTGTTACAATGTGAAAACCTCTCTCAGCTCTGAGAAGAGGGGACAAATAGAAGGGTTTAGAGGCACAAACCAGCTATCGATTCTGGCCAGCGGAACTAAAATCAGGTCATTGGTTAGTCTGTGAATGAGTCTATTTAAACCTGGGTGTATTCAACTGGGCCTCAGATTCAGGACAGAAAAAAAAATACACTTTGACTCTGTCTACCGAGAGGAAGAGATGAAACCGAGAGTGAAGAACCATGTGCTTTACAACCTTTTTTTCAAAAACCTTTTTTCAAATGATTCTGTTGATTCAAAAAGTACCAACCAGTTTAAGAGACTCCTGAAGTTATCAACCAGGGCCATTTTCCATGCCATTCAGAGGGGTGGGTGCAGACCGCATGCAGGCTTGTCGCTCCCAGGTGTGGGGACAGACTAAATCAGAGAGCTGTCACTACTATGGCAGCCCAGCGAGTCTCCAGCTCAAGGGGAGGGGCTTCTGGCTTCCCTCTCCCACTCCAGACACGCCCTCACAGTTCATCACCGTCTACCTTTGTCTAGAAGAGCATTCGCGTTTTCACGATCACTCTTACTGGAGATGCTGAAGCCTAACCGAAAATGGAAATGCATCGGCCGCCGAAAGCATTTCAAAGACACGATCATGCAAAAAGAGAACCGCAGGCTCCCTTACATCATCATTACTACTAAGACAAGATCCTTGTGCAGATTCATAGTCTCAGGCCCGGAAGGTCTATGAAAGAGCAGCCGTCTCTGATAGAAACACAAAAAGGACTTACGATGTATTTGATGTCCCATTGTCTGGACTCTCCGGCTCAGCATCACCTTTCTCTTAAAAAAGAAACAGAGGAGAAATACCAACACGTGAGTGGCTCAGTCTGTAAGATTTAAGAGAGATTAAATAAATTTCCATGCCCGCATTAACCATCTTTCAAAATGTGCAGCAGGAGGCTTTTAAAACATCTTTTATTGGCTGGGAACCGGATTTGCAAAATAATTTCTTCCCTGCAATGCAATCGCCCAGGCACCGGTCTGTGAGTAGGTACCAAAGAGCTATTTACAAACAAGCAGAGGCTCGGAATGGAGACCTTGCCAAAAGCGGAATATCTTCCAGATGGACCCTGGCTAGGAGCTCTGGTGGCACAGTGGTTAAAACACTCAGCTGCCACCCAAAAGACTGCTGGCTGTTAACACATTAGTCATTCTTTGAGAGAAAGACGAGGCAATAGATGCGGCAGTCAGCATCCATCAAAGGAGCCCCGGAGGACACAGTGGTTACACATTGAGTTGCTAACCACACAGTCAGCAGTTCGAAATCAGCAGGCCCTCAAAGGGTGCAAGACAGGCTTTCTACTCCGGTAAAGAGTTACAGTCTTGAAAACTCACAGGGGCAGGTTTACGCTACCCTATAGGATCACTGTGAGCCAAAATCAACTTGACGACAGCGGGTTTGGCTTGGGTTTGGTGGACCCTATGTCCTCCCCGCTTCATCCTACAGACCATCTAAACAGGCTCCACCATAGCATTCTACACTATGAACGGTGGTTCCATCTGCTAACACAGGCTAATCCCCGGTCGGAAGGCGGAGGGGAGAATTGCACGGAACACGGAGTGACACCACCCGGTACAAGATGCCCTCGGGATTTGCATCGCCCTCTGGGGAGTCCAGGCAGCACGTGTGGAGGCAGAAGGAGAGAGACTCCAGCAACCCTTTCTGGCCATCTGAAAGGCTCGAGACATGTTGCTCTAATTTGCACTCATCAAGGATTTAACAGGTTTTTGAGTCAAGGCAATTTGGAGCCAGTTCACATTTTGGAGTTTTACAGGGCAAATTCCTCTTACAATTGACATCATGTAAACCGTAGCCCCTCAATTATGTGTGGTTGGCACCATGTCCTCATTCTGCAAGGAGCACATTCTTCTTATGCCCCAGAGGCCTGGGAGTGTGCATTCCCTGGGATTGCTCACGGCTGCACAGTGCCAATAGTTGAATAAGGCCCTCAGGTGTCCCCTTTTGGTTAAGCGCGCCACAACTAGCTGAAAGGCTGATGTTACAAACCCACCGAGAGACACCTGGTGATGTTTCTGAAAGGTCTCGGGTGAGAAAAACCCTACGAGCAGGTTCTGCTTGGCACTTGAGGGCCGTCAAGAGTCAGAATCAACTTGATAGTAACTATAATCATTGAACAACCCCAGAGAAGGATGTCCGTTGCAAGACAATGGGCAAACTTTCCTTTTGAGTTCTTTCAAG
>NW_022111368.1:25382119-25385532 GCF_000313985.2 Echinops telfairi | reverse complement strand
GCATTCCTAAAAGAGCTTCCAAACGGAGCTGAGAGGAACCTGGGCAGTTTGTAGGAGACGGAACAGTTACAGATAAGGGAAGATGCATACTTCCCAAATCTACCTCAGGTGGAAGTCAAAGCCTGAGGGATGCCTGCACAGAGCTGGGACAAAGGCCTGAGAGGCAGCCATGCGGTCACGAGCACATGAACACATGCCCTACTGACCTCCTACTCGGCCCGCGTCTTCTTCCACACCAGGTGGATGCACTCAAGAGACAGGTAAGGCCTGGGCCACTGAGTGAGTGCTGAGTGAGTGGTCCCAGTGATGACTTTCCAGGACTCTTTTCCTACTGAGTAAGCTGGATGCCGGCCATCCTCCTGCTTTAGGGAGCTGCGGCGCCTGCATCGAGGCACACAAAGTGTACTGCCATGAAACATACCAAAACGAGCCAAAGGAAGCTTGCGGGCATCACGTCAATTTCAATTCGAGACCGTAGAGGGCAGGGTAAAACTGCCCCTGGAGTTTCTGAGACTGTAAATGTTTACAGGAGTAGAAAGCCCTGTCTTTCCCCCTCAGAGAGGCTGGTGGTTTCGAACCGAGGACCTGGAGATTGCAGTCCAATGCATAACCATTACGCCACCAGGGCTCCTCCATGAAACAAAGGGAAAGTTGATTTTTCTCAAATTAGTTGATCCCTTCTCCACCCCCTTGCCCCTTTAAATTGGGACAAATAGGTTCTGGTCCCCAGCCACTTGCTTGCCATCAGCAGCCGCCTCGCGTGCAAATCACAGCCAGAATGAAAATAAAGCAGCACACTGGGCGGCAGGCCGAGGGCAGGATTCAACGCTCCCTAAGCACCGGTGTCAGGAACAGGAAACAGATCATCAAAGAGAAGACATCGTTCGGTTCTCAGAATAAACTTTTTACCTTGACCATTAATTCTGCTACACAGCCCACAGCAGGCGAGTACAAAGGCCTCACCACACATGGGAACTGGGTCTGCGTGCCTCTGGGCTGGTTCAGCGCCGGATGAAGATGCAGCTAGCTGATTATCTACCGTGAGCACTTACGTTGTGGCAACAGGGAAAACAGAGTAGGTTCTGGCACATGGGAAAGAGACCACGGGGTCAAAGAGGATCTTTTCCAAAAGGTCTGAGAGCCAGAGTTCTCTGAAACTCCAGTATTGAGAAGGAATGAACCTTTGGGGGACGGGGGTTGTAATCTCAGTACAGAGATGGGATTAATATAGGATCTCTGTCCCACAGAAAGAGAGAAGCACAACATTCCTCCCTGACATCTTATGGGTTCAGGTGATGCAATTGCCAAGGTTCACAGGACATGTTTCAGTGCTGAAGTCTCTGAGAATCACAGGCGCCCAAGGGAGCATGATGAATCCAAGCCAGGTTTGCATTGGGAGCACAGGCCAGGACAGGCCAGGACATGCACCCCCAATGAAGGCCGTTTGGGGCAGTTCCTGCTACTTCAGCCCCATGGCACAGTGGTTGTACCCTCGGGCACGAACCAAAAGGTCAGCAGTTCAAACCCAACAGGGTCTTGGCAGGAGAAAGATGAGGTGGTTTGCTTCTGCAAAGATGACAGCTTTGGAAATCCTCTCTCCTGTAAGGTCGCAATGACTCAGTGTGGACTTGATTGTGGGTCTAGTTTTTCAGGGTGGACACCACACTGATGTTTTCAGGGGAGCTTGCATAGACCATTAAGAAGCTGGCATCAAGAGACTGGACAGGGTCACTTCGTGGAATTACAATTACGGAAAGGAACCTAGGCAAAAATGAACAACAGGACGGACTGTCTGTAAGTGGATACGAGCACCCTCTATGTACTGTGCACAGGGCCTTCTGCTCAGTGCTCAGTGTTTCTCTTTGGTGGCAGAGTGATTACACCTTGGGTTGCTAACCACAAGGTCAGCAGTTCAAAACCACCAGCTGTTCCGTGTGATAAAGATGAGACTTTTTACTCCCGTAAAGAGTTACATGTTCAGACACCCACCAGGGCAGTTCTACCCTGTCTTCCAGGGTCTCTATGCATTGAAATAGACTTGGTGGCAGGGAGTCTCATTTCTGGTTTGGTTATTTAGACAGACTCCAAAGCTATCCTGGAAGCAGGGGTGTAAGGTACATTCTGCAGAATGTGTAGTTGGAGGAATGAAATCACTGGATGGCTCCAGTGGCAGATTTATAAAACTGCCATCCCAAATGACTCACCACAGCCACACTTAAAAGTTTTTAACAAATGTACAGCGTACTTCGATACTCGGTGTTGTTAAGCGGAAAGGGGAGTCATTCATGTTCTTCACACCCTTCCAGAGATGGGGATGCTGGAGTCGGGTGGGATCCGTACTGAAAAACTGGCCCCCGGATCAAGCCAACTCTGACATCAGTGACGTCTTAAGGTGTGCTGCAGGAGGTTTTCGACAGGGAAGCAAGCTGGACCTGCGTTACACCGATTTCTGCCGCAGAGCACCTACACAATAGCCTTAGCATCCAATGTTTTATTTCTGTTTATCCTTCAACCATTAAGCTGTCTATGTTTTATTTATGTATGCCCTTGCTTTATTTCTAGATTCCTTAATATATAAAACTCATACCACCACAATGAACCGGTTCCCACTGAACGGATTCTGACTCATGGGGATCCCTGTGTGTCTCCCGAGTAGAATTGTGCCCCATTGGGTTTTCAAAAGAAGGCTGCCAGTTCTTTCTTCTGCAGTCTCCCCATGTGGATGCAGCGTGCCAAGGTTTCTGTTAGCAGTGGGGTGTGTAACTGTTTATAACTCGTTAGTGTTATGGTGCTTAATGCTTTCTAATATGAAGGGAAAAAATCAGATCTTTAGTACACTTACATTACCATTGCCCTTCTTCTTTCCAATTTTTATTATTTATGTTAGTGCTTCTGGTGGGCAGTTCTAAGTTTAAATACATTTGCTCTTTAATTGTTTTCATGAGTGCCCCCTGAACGTTTCTTCTCCTCTCTACTACACAGCATGCCAAAATCACTCCTCTCTCCTTCCCTCCCACGCGCCTCTCCCTCACCATCTCCAACTCTGCACAGACTCACGTCTTGTCTTACAAAGTAAGATTCAAGTTATATATGTGATGCTTGCTAATTCTTAATGAGTACTCCTCACTAAGAGTAATCTCATTAGTTATTTTCTTATTTGAACTGCCTCTCTGCCAATTATAAATGGATAGTCAGGATTTACACGGTTATGGCCACATACTTACTAATGACCAGAGAACAAAGTCGTGTGACTAGACCTGTGCTATGGAATCACGGTGCCCACTCTCCTAAAACGAGGCTGTTGAAATTGCCTGGTTTTTGTACTTGTGGGTGTGATCCTGTTGAGAAGTGCGATTTCTCTTTTGCCAGGTTCATAAGGTCATACCAGTGAAGGGGAGATTCTAAACCTAATC
>NW_022111368.1:25381005-25382019 GCF_000313985.2 Echinops telfairi | reverse complement strand
CACACACACACACACACACACACCACGTAGGATTTTCTCCAAATCAAAGAATACCAAGCAGTCAGTGGACACCTAGGACTGCTGAACAAGGAAGAAACTGTACGCAAAAGATGAAGGGCAGCAAATTAGTGATGTCTATAGTGGTTACAAGTTGGGGTGCTAACCACAAGGTCAGCAGTTCAAAATCACTAGCCCCTCTGTGGGAGAAAAATGAGGCTTTCTACTCCTCTAAAGAGTTGGTCTTGAAAACCCACAGGAGCAGGTCTACTCTGTCTGACAGGATCACTGTGAGTCAGAATTGACTCACTGGCACTGAGTTTTTAAATTTTTAATAAATAAACAAATATATAGATATGGCACACCCAAACTTCAGTACATAAGTCATAGCCAAAACTCACTCTCTCATGAAATAATAGACTCTACCTTCTTGGGGGGCCAGGCAGTAGAATGATAAGCCTTTGTTTGCTTTGGGACAGAGACCACTGAATCAAAATCTAAAAGGCTATGTTTAAGCTATGTCACTCCGCTAATTATTTAACCTCAAAATTTCTTTTATTTTTTTTTCCCCACGTGTAAATTGCAATCATAATGCCTGCTCCTCCAGCTCTTTCTAGGATTAGCTGAAATAACACATGCCAAGTTGCTGGCACAATCAAGACTCAACAACTCATTGTTTTGCGTCTTCTTTCTGTCAAACACTGGGAACTAGGAGAAGGGTGCGTTTACTCATCTATTCAATCCTCCGCCTACTCTGAGTGATTTAAATTCACATGGAACAGGGAAGGGAGCAATGGCAAGTCTTTAGGACTCTGTAGTCTGTGGCAGCCCCATGCACCTACATACCAGGGCATCGCTTATTCCCGCCGATTCCAATTCCCTAGGCCTTTTCCCTCTTTGGTGGTGCCTGTAGTCAGTGCCTCTCGAGAGCAGGTGGGCTAAGTCAGTGATCCGGCCTCTGCCACCTTCTGGTACCCTTTCTGGACTGTCTGTAAGTGGATACGAGCACCCTCTATG
>NW_022111368.1:25355308-25380905 GCF_000313985.2 Echinops telfairi | reverse complement strand
CCCCACGTGTAAATTGCAATCATAATGCCTGCTCCTCCAGCTCTTTCTAGGATTAGCTGAAATAACACATGCCAAGTTGCTGGCACAATCAAGACTCAACAACTCATTGTTTTGCGTCTTCTTTCTGTCAAACACTGGGAACTAGGAGAAGGGTGCGTTTACTCATCTATTCAATCCTCCGCCTACTCTGAGTGATTTAAATTCACATGGAACAGGGAAGGGAGCAATGGCAAGTCTTTAGGACTCTGTAGTCTGTGGCAGCCCCATGCACCTACATACCAGGGCATCGCTTATTCCCGCCGATTCCAATTCCCTAGGCCTTTTCCCTCTTTGATGGTGCCTGTAGTCAGTGCATCCCGAGAGCAGGTGGGCTAAGTCAGTGATACGGCCTCTGCCACCTTCTGGTACCCTTTCTCTACTCGGTCTGTCCTCTACCTGTGCATTAAGAGCAGGGGACACTCCCGGCGCATTTGCTCTGGGTGCCATTTCTCTCCTTCGTTCACAGATGCCCGGTGGGGGAACACGTGATTCTGAAGGCACATCCGTCAGTTCAGAGTGATTTTCATCCTCAAATACAGCTTTGTGATTGACAGGAGCTGCTCTCAGCTGACTGGGTGGCTGAGGGATGAAAAAAACCCAATGTTTGTGGGTACGGGTGTGCCTTTCTGACACGAGCCGGGCAAAGCCATGCATTTTTAATGCCCAAGATATTCCTGCCAGTCAGTTATGGCAAAGAAGTGAAGTAAAGCACGATGTGGTGGATCAATGGGCCCCTCTCTGTGACAGTAAAGCCCACGTGTTTGATTAGACACTGGCTTCCCCAAGGGTCCTCCTTCCTCAGCGTCTGTTTCTGGCAGAGGGTAAGGTACACATTCTCAGCAGGGTGGGATTGTTTATTTGTTTATTTTCCCCATGAATTCTAAGGCCATTTATCTTGGTGTCTTTTCTCTGGCTTTTGCTGTTATTGCTGTTGGGCTATTCATTTTCTTTTAATGTAGACAACCCATTAGCTGCTTAAAAAACTTTTTTTTCCTTCTAGATACACTAAATCATTCTGCTCTTTCCTCTTAGGACAGGTTTCCAGCATTCTGTCTGGGCGCTTTCCACCTTGAATAAAAGCACAGGAGCACCCAGGGTCACCTCCGATCTGATCATCCATTCAGTCAGCACCTGACCCAATGGCCTTGTCTTCCCACTTGATTTCGTTTTTAGCATTCTGTTTTATTTCATGTATTCACGTTTTTCACAGTGACCTACTGTCAGGGGCACGTTCATCCCCCTCCTCATGCACTGCCCCATATGCAACTCATAAAGAGAAGTTTTTCTTACTTGGATTATTGTGTCCGGAGGAGACAAGCTGACAGTCCTAAAAAAACAAAAACAAACAAGAAATATCAGTTAATGTTCTTAGTTTTTCTTTCTAAACCTAATTGCACAGGAGATAGATGAGTGGTCATTCAGAACTAATCACTGATCCCAATCTCTACCAACCGATCCCATGAGACCCAGTGAGTGAGCTTGTTAAGCAGTTCAAGGAAGACCGTTCACAAAAACTTCTGTTTTGTATGATTGACTTTTAATTGAATCTGCTTTTTATTCAATGCACCTTGACTCTGACCACATTTCTGGAGCTGAGGCTGGCTATCAACTCACCAGGGACATGTTACTGAACAAGGGATGCCAGTCTCCCATCAGTGGCAGGAACGATTCGTGCGGACGCCCGCTTATCTGAAATGGCACAAAGCCAGTGGAGCTTCGTTACTGCTTGGGGACATGGAGACTGACTTTAATTTTCTTTGCATTAAAATGAAATGTTGGGTTTTGCCTTGAGACTTCCCCTCTTCTTGCCTTCAAAAATCCCCTTTGAATGTGAACTCTAAGGGAGACTTAGAAGATAATTCAGTGAAATGGTGTGGCTGTCAGGTCTACCCTGCTGGGCGCTATGGAAAGCATGATGGAAACAATGCCTGCTCCTGCACCACCCCCACACTGGCTCCTGCGGCTTAGTCCACTGTGGCAGCCCCGGGGTCCACCCACTTCACTGAGGAGCTTCTTTCTCGCCGCCCCTCTACTTTGCCAAGTCTGATGTCCTTCTCCAAGAATGAGTGGTTCCTTCCTGATAATGTATCCCAAATATGTAAGACAAATTCCTGCCATCCCTGCTTCTCAGGAGCATTCCAGCTGTATGCCTTCCAAGACAGATGCGTTCATTTTTCTGGAAGTCCATATCATAGTCAGTAATATTTTCCAACGCCCTACCTGCAAGACACCAATTCTTCTTCAGCCATCCTTAATCACCGTCCAGCTTGCATAAGCATGTGAGGATTAAAAATACCAGGGCTTGGGCCAGGCACAGTGCGGTCTTAAAACATCTTTGCTCTTTAGCAATGTGCAGAGGTCTTTTCCAACAGTTTTGCCCAGTGAAAGATGTCATTGGATTTCCAGACTGATGCTTCTACTGGAGTTGATGCGGATCCAAGTAAAAAGAAATTCTGCACATGACCAATCTTTTCTCTCTTCACCGTGTGGCTTACTGGTCCAGGAGGGAGGACTTTTTGGTTTACGCTGTGGTGTGGTCACTCCACACGGAAGTGACGGCCTTTGATCTTCACGAGGAAGTTCTTTGAGTCCTCCTCACTTGCAGCTCCCAAAGTGGTACCATCCACGTATTGGAGGTTTTTAATGCGTCTTCCTGCAATGCTGATGCAGCGATCTCCTTCTCAGATGATTCGAAAAGGTGGGCATGTGAAATCATAAGTAACCCCCTCTATTGGCCCAAACGCCTTCGTACTTCTGATGTGCGGAACGAAAATGAACTAGAATAGAATGAACTCCTTCCTAGTGGTGATGCACTGGGCTGCTAACCAGGTCAGCCCTTGGAAACCGCTGGTTGCTCGGAGGGAGAACGATGAACCTTTCTAGTCTCACCAAGAGTGACAGGCTCAGAAACCCACAGAGGCACTCCAACTCTGTCCTACGGGGTTGCTGTGCGTCGGAACCGACTCGATGGCAGTGCGTCTGGAGAGGTTGATGTGGCTCAATGTTTTCCACGGAGCCCTAGTGGTGTCATGTTCACACGATGGGCTGCTAACAGCAAGGTCAGCAGTTCAAAATGACCGGTGGCTCCTAGGGACAACTTAATCCTGAGAACAACCCACTACCATTCTGGGCTGTTGGATAATGACCGAGTTCTCACTTCCCAAGGGCCAAGCCCTGTCTCTGGCACAGCAAGTCATCTCAAACTCTTCACTCCCGGCCCTCGAGTCGATTCCCACTCATAGTGGCCCTGTAATTACGACAGGGGAGAACTGCCCCTGTGAGTTCCTGAGACTAACTCTTTACAGTGACAGAAAGAAACCTCGTCTTTCTCCTGCAGAGCAGCTGGTGGTTTCGAACTGCTGAACTTGCAGATAGCAGCCCCACACATAACACCACACCACCGAAGCTCTTCTGATCAACGACCAAGGGCTCCAAATGTGTTCTTCACATGTCAACGCTAAACCTGTCTGTCACTCAGATATAAAGCCTGGAATTATTTAGAAAGGAAGAGGAACACGCCAGTCTACTTGGAGCTAGTAACTGTGGGTGCCTGCTGGGGAACGACAAAGTCAGCCAAGATGAATTCGGAGGAGGATTGTATCGTTTTAGGAACAATACTTAATTTTCAGAGACTGTTTCCAGGAGCCGACTCTTTGGGCTTTGCTGTGGGTGAATGACTCATTATTACCAATTGGGAAGGAAGTTGATGAGGCATCTTTGTCTGAATCACTGTCGTCGACGGAATGTGGGATCCCTTCCCCACCTTCCCACCCAACCTCTACACACCAGGTTGGCTCATTTTACACTACTCCATTAGAATTCCTCTTAAAAACTGATGTTTTTACACATGGGGTGACACCCCATTCCTGTAAAATGTAGCAAAAGCCTGATGGAAGAATGCATTCACTCACTCACTCTCTCACTCACTCACTCACTCACTCACTCACTCACTCACTCACTGCCATCGTCATTGCCAGCTCATAGTAACTATCTGGCAGGGTAGAACTACCCCTGTGGCTTTCCCCTGTCATGTCAGTTCTGATGATCACAACCCCATTTGGGGGTGCAGAGTGACACTCCTCCAGTCTTCAGGGCTGTGCTCCTTCAAAAGCACATCCCCGATCCTGTCTGCCCAGGTGCCTCTGGGTCGGTTGAAACCACCCACTTGTCAGTTAGGAGTCAACCATCACTTTCTTAAGTCATTCCAAAACCCATAAGCCAGACCCACTGCCATCCAGTTGGCTCCGACTCATGTTGTTCCTGTTATTAGGCACCTTTGAGACAGTTCCAGCTCATAGCCACCCTGTGTACAACCTCAGGACGCGCCACCTGGTCCCGCACCATCCTGACAAATGCTCTTATGTTTGAGCCCATTGCTGAAGCCACTGTGTCCAGCCATCTGCCGAGGGTCTTCCTCTTTTTCGCTGCCCCTCTACTTCCCCAAGCGTGATGGCCTCTCCTGACAGCATGCACAAAGCACGTGAGACAAAGTCTCTAAGAAACATTCTTGTACTTCTTCCAAGACAGATTTGTTTGCTCTTTGACCGTCTATGGTACTTTCAATGTTCTTTGTTCCAATGTATGCCCTTTTCTTCGGTCTGCCTTATGCAGCGTCCAGTTCTCACATGCACATGAGGCTATTGAAAATACCATGACTTGGGTCAGATGGACCTTAGTTCTCAAAGTAATCTCCTTGCTTTTAAACACTTTAAAGAAGTCTTGTGCAGCAGATTTACCTACTGTACTGCGTCCACTGATCTCTTCACTGCTGCTTCTATGAGCACTGATTGTGGATCCAAGATGAAATCCTTGACAACTTCAATTTTTTCTCCATGTGTCACGACGTTAACTATGGGTCCAGCTGTGAGGATTGCTGCACTCTCTGTATGAGCTGTGATCCATACTGAAGTCCTTGATCTTCATCAGCAAGTGCTTCCAGTCCTCCTCACTTCGAACAAGCAAGACAGCCTTCCTCCAATCCTGATCCACATTCTTCTTCCTATAATCCAGTTTCTCTGATTATGTGCTCAGCATTCCGACTTCTAGGGAACTCTATAAGACACAATAAAACTGCTCTCTAGGGTTTCTGAGGTTGTGAATCCTTATGGGAGCAGAGTGTCTTCTCTTTCTCCTTCAGAAGGGCTGGTGGGTTTAAATTGCTGACCTTGAAGTTCACAGACCAAGGTGCAACACAAAATACCACCAGAGCTTAGTATGAAACATCACAAAACAAGCCAAACTCGCTGCCATCAAGTCCATGTCGACTCCGAGAGACCCCATAGGACAGGGTGGAGCTCAGTCTAAATAACATTAAATCAATCACAGTATACAACTTGATAATAAGTCATAAAAGAATGTTTCTGTTATTTTGGCCTTAGCCCAAGGGTTAGTTTTTTAATTGAGTACCAACTAGTTTTTAAAATAAAATTGTTTATATATCCATTAAAGAAAATTCCAAAGGAGTAGGAAAGTGTATATTTATGTCTATTTCTAGACTATCTATATCGATTAGGAAAAATCCAAAAAAAACCAAAGTCACTGCTATAGAGTTGATGCCGACTCATGGCAACCCAATAGGACAGAGTAGAACTGGCCCTGTGAGTTTCTGAAATTGTAACTCCTTAAGGGGATAAAAAGCCTCCTCTTTCTCCTGTGGACCAGCTAGTGGTTTTGAACTGCTGACCAAGCAGTTAGGAGCCCAACACATAACCACTACGCCACCAAGGCCCTTACTTATATATACATCTATGGTTGTCTATAATTCCATCTCAGGATATCTGTAAGGTGAATCTGCTTCGGTTGGCCAAGGTCATTCATCCAGAGCATGTCCTTCTAACAGTCACAGTATGTGGAGTAACAAAGGGGAGAACCACTCCAGGTTACTCAAAAAGAACATCCACAGAGGAACACTTTATTCCTCCCCATCTTTATATCTTGAAGTGCCAACACATCCATTATCCTCTGGTACATGAGAATCCTACTAGCTTAGAAGTTGAGCTCATACACACCACTCTGCTGAAGACAGAAATAACCAGGCTTACTGACCTCTGAGAGAGAGACCTTCAATAAAACATTGCACTAAATACTGTATTTCATCAAAAGGAACATGCCCTCAAAACTGGAGGAGGTCTACTGTTTCAGGTAACATCTGTCTATAAATTGCAAGGTAGCACCAACCATAAAACAGAACCAAATTTTAGAGATCTTAAAATAGAGAAAACACATGCATCTTACGATCAATAAAATCCCTGTAGCTTTTAGCCACGTTTCTGGTGGTGGACTAGATTCACACTCTGAGGGCACTATCAAAAGTTGCTGTTTGGAGTCACGTAAGGTCCGTCTACCACAATAGGCAGAGGATGAAGATACATCTCCTCTATGTTCAGAACCCTAAAAAAAAATCTCTCAGCCGCTAAATCAATTCTGACTCATAGCGATGCTATAGGGCAGAGTACAACTGCCCTTGTGGGTTTCTGAGGCTTGAAATCTTTAAGTGAACAGAAAGCCTCATCTTTTTCCCTCGGAGCAGCTGTTGAGTTTGAACTGCTGACCTCTTAGTTTTGGTAACGTTTGGTTAGCCCAACAGGTATGCCACCGGGGCGCCTCTCAGTTCCCCAGTAACACTACTTACTACAGGCAACAGAGCCGTGGATGTGTCTGCACCCCTGCTCACCCCACCAATGATCTCCTGGTGTGTAGATTCCCCAGAGCGAAAATGCATTGGGATCATGTAATTTACAGCTCATTAAAATGTTTACTTTGAGGGAGTGCTTAACAGGAACTTTGATTCCAAACATTTGGTGGCAGTGTCTATGCGTGCTGGCCATCCAGAGAGGGCGATTTATCATATACTCCCCGCTCCAATGTCAAAGCACTCCGTTTCACACGTGCGGGTCGTTCTTCTCGTTTCCAGGGCGAAAGAGAGCGAGGCCACAGGCCCCTCATCTCCATCCTGACGGAGGGTTCTTCTGCGGAAAGCGCTTGAAGACGCCGGTGAGAGAGAATCATTCCAGGTCCGGTCAGGTCCCACTGGACCCCGCCTCTGTTGCCACATGGAATGCCTGGCAAATGCATTCCACCTGGCCTGGGGAGGGGAGGGGGGTGCGGGACGGGGGATGACTTCTACCAGGTGGAGTTAAAACTTCAGAGACTTCCAGAGAAAGGAAAGGAAGGGAAATGGGCCCCGCCAATTCGTTGTCTCCCCTCTTGGCTGAAATACCTGATCACAGCAGCGAATGGAGGGAGCCCGGCATTCTTTCTTTGACTCAGTCCAACTGCTTTTGAGATCAGAAGAGTGAGGCCGTTTGGCTAAGGGGTTGTGGCTGCCCCTGAGGTCCTCAGAGAAAATCCAAGCGGGGGATCAACGGACTGTCCTGTATAGCCTGACTTCCCAGACCCAGGCAAAATCGGGCACTTTCTCGGAAGCTTTCGGATTAATTTAGTGGTACTGATAGCTCAGAAGGCATAGTTACTCCCCCTCCGTCTTTGTAAGCGCTTAGTCTCACTGTTGATTAGCCTCTGCAGAGATGTTGCCCCTCAAATTCGGTAGCTAATTCTAGCTCTTACACAGTAGCAGTAGTGATGGCCTGACACATTAATAGCCTAATTAATAAATTACAAGTCTCCAGCTGTCGGTCTCCTAATTAGGGAAGATA
This sequence comes from Echinops telfairi, assembly GCF_000313985.2. Lineage (NCBI taxonomy): Eukaryota > Metazoa > Chordata > Mammalia > Afrosoricida > Tenrecidae > Echinops > Echinops telfairi. Next base: position 25,373,211 of record NW_022111368.1, on the reverse strand, counting down.
CAGATGAAGAGAGATACACTATGTGAAAATGAACGGGAGTCTGGGTGGGAGGCCGGAAAATGCACCTCAAAAACATCCCTGTCCCAAACCCCGGAACCTGTGACTATGTTAGCGTACCTGCCAAAAGGGAGCTTACAGATGAGAGTAAGTTAAGGGTGGGGATTATCCTAGTTTATTGGGGCAGGCTGAATGCAATCTCTGTACCAGGGGGTCAGGAGGAGCAGAGAAGGCTGTAAGGAAGAAGGGAGAGGTCACAGCCAAGCAGGACCTGAGTCAAAGAAAGCAGGCAGCTTCTAAACAGCCGGAAAAGGCAAGAAAACACATGTTCTCCGAGAGGCTCCGCAACAAGAGAGCCCTGGTGGAGCCTGACTTCAGCCCAACGTTACCAATTTTGGATTTCTGGCTTCCAGAACTGTAAGACAGTACAGTTGTGTTGCTTGACAAAAACAAAGTTGCCGTAATTCACAACAGCGGTGACAGGGAGATAATGCAGCCAGTCCTCTTTCATTTCTACAGGGTAACTAATAGTGCCTTTTTAACAAGATATTTTAAAACTTTCTGGTTTGAAAGATACATTTTTCACACTAAGGCTATGAGTTCATAATTTCACATCAGGAATTAAGTTATTGCTTAAACATGGGAATCTATATTAAAATCAAACTGAAGAGAATTTGTACACTTCTTTTGCAATAGTCAAACATGCTTTGGCCTGGGCTTAGTTAAATCAGAAACTGTACTTACAGATATGTTTATATAGCAAAAAACGTTTACTTGATTGTGTTAAGGAAATGAATCACAGGGATGTACAGTAGAGTTATTCATTCTTTTTTCCCTCTCTTACTTGGAAAATGTAAGCCCACCCAAAACTCTATCAAAGCCAAAGGGAGTTCAGTGAGTGGGTATATCAAACCTGGTGTGTGTGGGGGTGGGGTGACTTTCTTTCAGATTAGCAATGACTAATTAGAAAACATATAACTTAAAAAGAACAGATTCAAAATAGAAAAAGAAAACAAATGCCAAGAGATCCTAAGAATAAACTAAGCAACCAATGTCAAAGACCTGCAGGCTGTTGGTTAAAGGCTAAGAAGGAAGACTTTGGGAAAAAAATTCTGAGATAAGACAATATTGTAAAAATGGATATTTTCCATTAAATGAAGCTAGAGGGTTATTTTAGAGACCAACATATAATAAAAACAGTGTTCAAGCGGACCTAGAAGTGAAAATGTGCAACAGGGAAGACTCTGAAAAATAAAGGGCAGGAGTGGGGGTGGGGGCCCATCTGGCCACATAGAAGCATGTTATAAATCATATAAGCATAAAAATATGTTAAAAAATCATTAATGCTTTAAATCAGGAGTTGGCCAACTATGGCTTATGTACCAAATCTAGTTGACCACTTGGAAAAAAACAGATTTTTAGTATATTCACAGTTGATCACCGTGATCAGTCTTAAAATATTTTCATCAGGTCCATGCAATACTTCAGATTCATCAGCAGAAATAGTGATTCATACAAAGAATTGAAAAAGAACTTGATCCAATTAATTATGGCAAATTCATATTATGAAATACATTGTCTCTGTTAAGAAGTTGAAATGAAATCTTGATCTGTTCACTTGGAGGAATTGTGGAGGGATGCTGATGAGAGGGGGCAATGCAGGTGTCCGGCTGATAAGGGAGAGGCTGGCTGTCAGAAAGACCAGGTGGTCTGCTCCCAGGAAGACCACAGGCCAGAAGGGCGCTGAGTTGAATGTACATGAAGAATGTTTTGCTGTGTATATTTTTGCCACAATTTTTAAAAAAGGAATGATTACACTAATGAGTTCAGGGGAAAATGTGGCAATGATTGTACAACTGTACTTGATATGACTGAACTGTTGAATTGTATGATATGTGGATGAAGTGCCAATAAAACTGTTACATACATATGTATGTGTATATATATATATATATATACATATATGTATATATGATATGGGCTAGAAAGCCCTTTGGGGCCAATTTGATTGTCTCATGAGGTTGCCACTAACAACAATGAATGTGCTTGCAAAGAGCTTCAATACATCATCTTAAAGGAATAAAAATGAACTCTTTGAAGAATACTTTTATTTTTATGCCATATATAGCTTAAAAACCTGAAATGTATATATTCTAAATGGACAGGAGAAATAACTGAAATGACATATATCAAATTACTGATAGTAATTTCTGGGTAGTAAAATAAGAATTGGACAAGAATCCAAGGGTTTTATATTTTTATCCTTTTATTTGTATACTTTGGTCGATATTATAAGTGTATAGGTGTGTTAACTATACAGCCAAACTTTTTTAACAAACTCAAATATATCTTAAATGTATGCTGTGACTTTTTCTGTGTGCTTTTCCTTAGAAAATATGGAAATATATTTAAATTTTAGAAAGTATTTTCAGTGTTCAAAACACTATAATGGACGAATACATATCACATTTCCTCAATTTTAAGACATTGATGATTAATATACACCATTTAATAATAGCTTTTCAAAAAGAGTAAAATGTACCATCATATTGAATGTATAAAATAACTAAGATGCATTTCAATTTCACAAATTTTAAAATCTTAATAGTATGTATCTTCAAATCTAGGAAATATACTATCTATTTATATTTTATATGCACAAAAATAAACCTCATTATAAAATCAAAACAAAAAATAAAATGACTAAGAGCCCACAAAATCATTTCTAAGTATCTCTATTTAGCAAAATTTAGATAAATTCTAATCTTTATATACAAGTTGCCATTGAATCCTTAAATTTTAATCTTTTACCTATGAATTTCCTTGTATCAACACTGGCAATTTTGAGTGATACAAACATTTCATATACAAATAGAGAAAAACCAAATGTAAAGACTAATGCATGCAAAGAGTTATGTGAGACTTCAGAAATATCAAGTGTTTCTAAGACTATCAGTTGACTTGTGGGAAGTCTTTCTTCCAAATAACATGGAAGATGAAGGTTGTCAGCTAATGAGAATCGTGATAGGCACCATCTTTGGCAGAGTAAGTCAATAGGCTTACATGAATAAGTATAGGATTGCAGCTTGCTGAAGATCAGATGAACATGCCTCCAGGAAGATGATCCACAGAGGAAAAGTCAGGAGAGGGTAAGCCCCAGGGTCCACTATCAATGTCCCAGCGAGTGAGGAAGCGTGCGCCCTCAACCAAGCTTACCTTATTTGGAAATGGAAACTTGCTTGGTTCCGCTTTGCCAGGTGGCTGGATAGCAGAAAGTGGTGGGAGCCAGGTCATCTCCTGAAGCCAAGAAAGAAACCGATGTTGTGATACAGGCAGTATTTAAAACTAAAAGCACATAGAGCAGCCATACCAGCATGTCTCATGTTGAACAAGGAATGGGAGGGATGTCTCCAAAAGATGTGACAGCCGCATTCATGATCTCGTTTCTGAATTTTACCAATTTTGGTTCCACAGCCCTCCTCACTGCCTGCCCGCATCCCTACCTCACCCACAATTCAAAACCCAACAAGTCCAACCTTCGTGACATTTATGCAAGGCTGTCCCAGTTTCACTTGATGTAAGGCTCTGAACAAGGGGACCACCTGGTAATAAAAGTTGTGTGGCAAATGCTGTGCAAAGAAAGATGATTTTTTAAAAAACTTGGTTCCATAAAATTCACAGGGTGTTTTTGAAGGAATGCAAACAGCACTTTCAAATTTACAAATCTTTATTAGAAGTGTTATATCTATTACTAGAGAGAGAGCAAGAGTTTCCACTAAGCTCTACATATCACTTTAGTCTTGATAAAAATGCCATTCATGGGGAAACCAGAAAGACAAGCCACACTTACGAACTAAAGAGACAGAATATAGTCTTGGTGTAATGACATACGAATAAGAACACCACCTCAGCTCAGCGCCACTAGTTCCCTGTGTGCTTTTTGAGTACACTTTCACTAAGCGGTGAGGAAGGAAGAGATGGGGGTTGTTTGATTCACCCCTAGTATAATAATACTTTACTATCAGGGCCATCTCCTGGAAGATAGTTGCATTCGGTAAGTGACTTGGGGAATCACATTGAGTTGATTTCTGAATGACTGGCAGGTTATAAATGGGTTCTAGTTAGTACCTTTTGGTTTCCTCCCACGTCTAACCCTAAATGCCAGCATAGAAGCAGTAGGTGATCCACTTAAAGAGAAATGAGACATTCTCTCTCTGTAGGATGAAGATGTTTCCTCACATTTCTTTGTGAGGAAGGAGGGGATGTGAAAAAGTGATTCTGCTACATTTTGAAGTGAGTTTCTTGTAGATGGTCTTTGGCAGCAGCTCGCAACCTGTGGGTCGGCACCCCTTTGGGGGTTGAAGGACTCTTTCATAGGGGTTGCCCAGTTCATAACAGTAGCAAAATGACAGTTATGAAGCAGCAATGAAAATAATGTGATGGTTGGGGGGTCATCACAACATGAGGAACTGTATGAAAGGGTCGCGGCATTAGGAAGGTTGAGAACCACTAGTCTTTGGTTTTCTTTCCTTGGAGAAATCTCTTCCCCCAACACTTCAGATGGCACAGAATTCACCAGCTGGTTCTTCCAGAACCTAGTTAGTACAAGGATGAAAAGGTGGTGGAGCGTGATCAAACCCACCCATTGGAAGGATGAATGTTCTGGACATTCCTTCTCCACGGCCGTGACACATGTCCCATAAGTAGAGTAAGAGACACGCGCTCCCAGGGCATCCGCTCTCCTCTAACCAAGGTCTCCTCGTTGGAAGCACAGAAGGGTGCAGTGAACTCTTAAGCCTCCCCCCACCCCCCAGCCCCTTCTTCTAGTCCCCACTTATCTGCCAGCGCACCACTGGACCCAATGATCACTCCTCATTTTCAGAGTTGGGCCATCATTGTCCACGAACTAGTCAGGGCCCAGCTAGATTGTTGCTCCCTTATTAAGAAGGCTATGAAGTCATACATTATTTTTCCTTGATTTCCGGATCCTTTTCTACCATGTGGCTTTACTGGAGCACACTCTCTCCCATTTCCTCTGTAGTTCCTGATTTTTCTCTTTGGTTTAAATTACTGGCTAGGATATGTGTCTCCCTTCCAAGGGACCTCAAATCTTATGTAGAAAGCTGAGCATCAACTATCAACAGCAAACCCACTGGTCTCCCCACCTTAGTTAGTCATCTGTGTCCATGTCTCTTCCCCAGCATCCCACTAATAATCACGCACACAGCGGCAGCCTCTGCAATCACTCTGCGGCTTTCACAATTTAGACTGTATGATCTAGAGGGGCTCCGGTTTTTAAACACAAACTAATTACTCAAGATTAGACGGCAGACTCGCACATACAACTCCAATTTGTCAATGTTAACTTTGCATAAATTATATTAGCGATTCCATCTGGCTATCAGAAGGCCTCCAACATGTATGTGTTGTGCCTGGTTTTACAGAATCTTTTAGAAATGCACGATTTCTGTGTATCCTACACAGCTACTCATGAACCAGGAGGAATCTACAGGAATATAATTAATCATACTTAAAAAAATATACTTCTTGGGCCAACATCTCAGAATGACACGTTTAGTTAGACCAGACATGTTTTATATACAATTCATCCAAGAGTGAAGAAGCAGACATGTTTTGTTTTGTTTTTTAAGAGGTGAGGTCAGAGATTATGTCCTCAGTTCTCGATATTTTACGCAAAGACCCATCCTCGGCCCCACTCACTTGTAGCACAGACATGCGCTGAAGACGTACCATTCACCAGGCACTGGGATATGCCCTATACACACCATCTGCTCCACCAGACACCTCCTGCCCTGGCTCCGCTGTAAGACTGTCTTCTTGTTCTAACATCCCTTGTGGTGAGAGTTGCATAGATATTTGTAGTATGTTTGAGGAGCCTTGGTTGTGTAGTGGTTGTACCATGGGCTGCAGTTCGTACCCACTAGCTGTTACACAGAAAGAATGGAGCTTTCCACTCCCGTCAAGAGAGAGTCTCAGAAAGCCACAGGGGGTTCTACCCTGTCGCTAGGAGCTGGAATCAACCCCATGGCAGTGAGTTTGGTTTGGTTTTTAATAGGCTTAAATCATTGAATTGCATGGTATGAGAGTGATATGCAATAAAACCATTAAAATTTTTTTTAAAGGATAGAGAAATACATACCAAGCTAATGGCAACAACAACAGCAAAAAGATGTTCTTCTTTCATGCTAGTCATAGCTCCGGTGCCCAGACATCCATGTCTCACTGACCAACATGGCTAGACTCAGAAGACTGGGCCATGCAACAAAAATCTGCATCATGTAAAACTTGAGCAATCAAGTGCTCTTCAGTTCCAGGAGCCGTTTCACAGGCAGCCTCTTAGGTCTGCGGCCTCCCTTGCTGCCGTCATCTGCAGCAACTGTGGTCTCCGAGCCATGCCTAATGTACCTCTATGCCATTTGATCATCTCACCTACTTTGGACATGTGGTCAGGAGAGTCCAGTCCCTGGAAGAGGGCATCACGCTTGGCAAAGTCAAAGGGCAGTGACAGAGAGGAAGGCTTTCTATGAGACCGATTGACACCATGGATACAACCATGCGCTCACACAGAGGAACAACCGTGAGGACGGACGGCACAGGACCACTGTTACATGGTTTTAGATCCTTTCTTTCCGTCATCAAAGATCAGCTACCTGTGAGGGTTTTTTCTCTCCGTCCACCAATGACCAGTTGCTGTCGAGTCCATTCCTACTTCGTACGACCCTGTGTGTTTCCCGAGTGCTCCACAGGGCTTTTAGTGACGTCGGTGTTTCAAAAGTTGATTGTCACGTCTTTTTTTCTGAGCTGACCCACCCTTTTAAACCAGCCTCATGGCTCAGTGCTCACTCTCCCCAAACTTATTATTTACCTACCCACTCTTATGTGCAATTTGTGGGCATCCCAAACACCTCACTGGGCTTTCCTGACCTGGTCTTCTGAGGCCACCTATTTCTGAACCTTGAGTCTTTGGCACCATAGTCCTGACTGACTTTCACATTTGGATCTCCGTCTTGAAGAATTAACATCCTGGCTTTCCTTAGTCTCCACTGAGACGGCTCACTGGTAAGGGTCTCCCAGCTCCCTTTATCCTCAGCATACTGAATCTCTCTTGATAGGTGACTCTGAACACTAACCAGGTAGGAGCCATCTCAGCTGGGTTTAACCACAGCCCTCCCATCCAGTGGGAATCAGAAACTCTTAGGTCCACTAAAATTCCTTTAAAGTTTACAATTTGGGAGCAAACTTCCACTATAATTGACTACTTAGGAAAAGCTGCATACACCGGTGGTGATAGAAGAGGAAAACACTGGATTCTTCAAGTGTGCTTGGCCAATCTGTTCCATCTTCCTAGCTCTTCCATCTTCCTCGAGTTCACTTTGGGTTGCTAACTGCAAGGCCAGCAGTTTGAAACCACTGGTGACTGTGCAGGAGAAAGAGGGGGCTTTCTCCTCCTGTAAAAACTGCAGGCTCAGAAACTTGCTGGGACAGGTCTAGCCCATCTCAAAGGGCGCTACCAGTCAGCATCGACTCCACGGCAGTGAGTTTCCTTTTGGTTTGGGTTGAGTCGTCACAACAAGGGCCCTTGATTCTTATGTCTTTAAAATATCAAGTGTTATTTTGTTTAAAGATTCCCCTGGAGTGATTGTGCATTCATGCCTCCTTTCCTTCCCGTTGGTCTGACTGGAGAAGTGTAGGTCACCCTGCCCCGGGCTGACCCCACCCCTGTGCCTCCATCTTGTCTCTTCTTCCATCCTTTGAGAGCCAGTGTCGGCCGTACACCTCCTTCCCCATGCCTGGCTTCCCCCCAAACCTTTAACCAACCTGCTAGCCTCAAACCCTTCCTGACCCGGCATCCCAGCCTTAGCTACTCCTTATTTCTCGATTTCAATGGCAGTAACCCCCTTTCCCAACAAAGTTACCATATTTACAAGTTTAACACCGTTAGCCGCCATTTCAATTGCTATAGATGATTAATGTGCGTGTGAATTATACAGCGGAGAGTACAGGTAATGTGTCCCCATAAAAGCTTGCTGATCTGCCTTTGCACAGGCAGTCTTCAGAATCATATGGATGCAGTTTTATTGTGTTACACACAGGGCGCCCAGGAGTCAGAACTCACTTGACAGCAACCGGTGTTTTTTTTTTTTTTTTTATTAGCCTAAAAAAATGTTAGTTGAAGAATACCTAAGTGAATACCTGTGAACTCACTACCCAACGGCACCGTCTGACAGGAGTCCTTCCGATTGACCGGTTCTTCGGATTCCACTGACTGTTTGTCCTCGAAAAGCTCTTTTTCCCAGGCTCCCCTGAGCTGCGCCCCCCGGGTTCCCTTCTCTGAATCCCTCCTTGATTCTTGTTTGCGCCCGATCTCCTTTCTCTCACCCCCCTTTAGCAGGCGGTATCCAGTCTCCTCCTCATTTCCTTTCTCTCTGAGCCATCATGTGTCTGCCCATGGCTTTAGAGGTGCATGAAGCCAAATGTGTATTTAGCGCTTCTTCCCTCTCTTAAGTGGATTCTGAACCTTTCAACCTGGGTGTTCCGCTGTCAGTTTGGATCTACCATGTTTATACTACGTCTCGGCTCCCCACAAAATCTCTTCCTCCTCCTTGTAGTTTATGTCTTCATTAATGTCATCAGTATCCAGTAACTCTTCAAAGTTGGAAACCTTTGAGTCACTCAACTCCTTCTCTTTCATCCTCTGCCCAAAGACAACAGCGACTTACATCTATTAAGTGCTTAAAATATAACCTACCCTGCTTTAAATGTATTTGACATGATTCTCCTAACAATCCCGAAAGCTAGGATTTATTATTTCCTTATTTTATACATGTCACGTAGAGGTTAAGTGACTTGCTAGAGGTCACCCAACAGTCTGATTTACTGTATCCTGGGCTGCCTCTAGGTGTGTTAGAAGTACGTTCAAGAGCCTGTATGGTCTAGTCAAGGCTTACACACTGCCTTCCTCACTGCAATCTCAGTCCAGGTTCCCTGAACACATCATGATTTCCACACACAGTGAGTCTTCCCAACCTCTGCTTGTCTGCTGGGCTCGTCACATATCTGCCAGGAACCCCAGTGGTGTAGTGGTTGCGACACTGGACTGCTAACTGCAAGGTCAGGCATTAGAAACCGCCAGCTGCCCTGTGGGAGAAAGAGTCACATTCTTGGAAACCTACGCGGGCAGCTCTATCCTGCCCTGTAGGGTTGCAATGAGCTGGCATCAACTCGGTGGCAGTGAGTTTGGTTTCTGGTTTCATTCATCTGTCAAGGCCCAGTTTCGTCTCCTCCTTTTCTATGAAGCCTCCTCTGGCCAACCTCTTTACGTAAGCAAGCACGGTTGGCTTGCTGGCCTTGACGCTGCATTCACCCCTGCGCATGTCTCTAGTGGAGCACTTGTCTCTTACGCTGTGGTCTTGTTACATCTCCGCGGCTCCTCTGTGAGCTGAAACGAGACCCTTAAGGGATGAGGCGATTTTCCTGGTGGCACCAGCACCCAATACAGAGCCCAGAACAGGGCGGATGCTCAGTATGTTGTTGGATAAATGCTGAATCAAACAATCTTTGCAATATCTCGATCTTCCTGCTCCTGTTCCCGGAAATACTTTCCTAATCACATCTTCGGTACTTTCTATCTTGAGTACTTTAATAGCTTCCTAACTGATCCTCTTTATTCTATCCCCTCCTTCACACTGCTACCAACTACATTTTCCTAATGCCTGTGTCTTCATCCCCATAGATCACAGTAGCAACGACGATGGCGATGATGACAATGACGGCCACGGCAGTGCCTCCTCTGATTGACGCTATCCAGACTATTTTCTCACGTACACCCAACAACCCACCAAAACAAACAACCTCCCTGTCCTCTAGCCAGAATGCCTACTGGTCACGGTAGAACTGCCCCTGTGGGATTCTGAGACTGTAACACTTTACGGGGATAGAAAGCCTCGTCTTTCGTCTGAGGGGCAAATGGTGATTTAGAATTTCTGATCTTTCAGTGAGCAGCCCAAAGGATAACACACTCTGCCCCCACAGATTCCACAACCTGTGAAGTTAAGTATTATCTTTATTTGACAGGGGAGGGGGACGAAGGTAAGGAAGTTCAAGTGATTGACCCATGAGCATGCAGTTCATAAATGCTACCGTTGAAATTCTCACACACATCTCACTCCACGCCCAGTATTTTGGTGGTTTGTTTTTTTAACTCCATTAATCTTCCCCTAGTCATCCTGTTTTCTACAGTGAGATCCACCCTTACCATTTAAGACCCTTCTGCAACAAAGGCTCAATTATCAATTTCACTAATTCAGTGTTCTCAACCTTCCTAATGCCACTTTTAATACAGTTCCTAGTGTTGTGGTGACCCCACCCAACCATAAAATTATTTTCGTTGCTACTTCATCACTGTCATTTTGCTACTGTTATGAATTGGGCGACCCCTGTGAAATTCGACCCCCAAAGGGGTTGTGACCCACAGGTTGAGAACCGCTGCTCTAATTGCTCTACAGACACCGGAACAAGCCAAAACCCGCACTCCCTACTTTTGCTTCCACTCGCTTTACCTTTCGAGTGTAGATGTTCTTCCTCCGCAGGCTGCATGGAATTTTATAAAACAATCAAGGCTCATCTCAAACAGTTTATGGCTTGAGACTGCGAATTCTGGTCTATTCCATACAATACACAGACAGTGCCCTTCTCATGGGTCTGCAAAGCACCTTTCCCCACTCACAGTAGCCTTTGCACCATTTGATCAGCACGGCTCAGTCTGCACTCAAAACATTCCCCCCTTTTCTGACGGCCTTCCCCCACTAGAGATTCAAAACCACCCTTGTAAAGACAAAGGACCTCTGTAAGAGAATGCCATCCTATTAAATCTAATCCTCTACAGAAGGACCAGGCATTTCTTCAGAGAGGAATGTGTGGACTCATCACGGGCACAAGCCGGGGTACCGTGCACACAGTAAGTGCTCCATGCACCTTTGTTCCGCTGAACCAAAGACCTACATCCCAACGTAAAAGGACTTTCTCAAGTGGCTTTCATTCTAGCTAAGCATTTCTCCCTGGTTTTCCCATCTAACAAGTCTCGCTAACTGTACAAAGGAATAGCAAAAGCCATAAAGGTTACTTGAAACATTAACGCCAATTAGACTCTCCCAAAATCTAAGAATGATTTACACAGATGGTTTGAATATATGTCCTTTTTAATGGAGGTGCAATGGCTGTATGACATTGATTACCCATTGTCTCAGAAGTTCTATTAGGGATGCCAGGGCAGACGAAGGGCACACAGACGATCTCCAGGGCTTCTCTGTCATTTACTAGCCCAGTGACTTAGCCAGCTTACACCCTGAGCACACGGCAGTGATTTCAGATATCCATGGTACCATCGTAGAATGGGAGGAAATGGGGATGTGAAAAGTAAATGAGATCATGCATGGACAGAGCATGTCACGATTCCTTCCACTTCCAAGCAGTCGATGAAAGACGGTGGTACAGAGTGCCAAGCTCCTGTCCCATGTTCTTGCCTCTAAGGTGAGAACTCTGATGCTTCTCTGAGCTTTAGCTGCCGGGCATCTGAGAAGAAAGGATGGATGCACTGTACTTCCAGAGAAGATGGAGGTCTACGCACAGGTAAGCTCTCATTGTGCTGCTCATTAAAGAGACAAGCTACGGCTTACTGAGACAGAAAGCGGTTTAAAGAGGGGATGATGAGTCCTGGGGATGATGTGTACTCCATCTTACAAAGGCGGCTGCACTTCTCCTGGGAACAGATCTCTGACACAGTAAGAGCACTCAACGGGAGGAGAAAAGATTGGACAAAACAGTACTTAATTCATACTTGGCTTTCGGTCATGATTTAAGATGTAAACCAGGGTAAAATGTATCAGGCTTGCTCAGGGACGTGCATTTTCTTCGTTGTGAAAAGAGCGTGATCTCATTACAAGGACTGCTCTGGGCTTGCTTCCAACAGGGCTCCCCGCCTTGCCAGTCCCTTCAGCACGATTGCGTTTCAATGTGCCCTCACCGGGCCGTCTGTGACCTCGTCCCAGACCACATGTGAAGCCAAGAACACATACATGACGTGTAAAAAGCCGCTGACTCCACATTCTGCTTCGCTACCTTCTGATTGAACGAACTCCGTCATTTTTTGATCTGCCTGCTTTCCTTCCATTTGATGTTCTCGTCACTTAGCCACAAGATCAAACCCTATCCCCAGCACAGAGAGATTTAAAAAGGTCCCTAGGTCTCAAGTTCGGGTCCCTTAGTTGTTTAGATACGTCAACTAATGGGATTGACTCAACATGTTGGGGAAAAAAAGAGTTGTACGAACCCCCAATAAAATAATTTTTTTTAAAAGTCAACATGTTGGTCTTAAGATAGCTTCTCCAGTCCCCGCTCTCAAAGCAGATGTATGGATATCCAATGGACACATTTCAGGGTGATTTTTTTACTTCTTGGATGGGCTTAAAGTACCCAAAGCTTTTAGTAGTAAACGCATGCACTTTGCTCTTAAATTAAAATACAGACGATCAAATGATAAAGGCATGGAATACTGCAGTTCATTAACTATCTAATTCACCACCCCAGCCCCACCTCTGCCTTCCATATGCCAATTTTGGGCAGGTTTGGGGCACGTGGGCTGCTTTCAATTTTCACATCTATCACAGTACAAGACTCGTCATGGTCCTGAGATGTGAGGTGATGGGAGCAGACTCCCAGGCGCTTACTTTGTACAGCACCCCCCCCCCATCTCACCCTGTGTCCCTCCATGTCATCGCATCAGCCTGTCTTAGGACACATGCTAGGAGGTTTCAGTCATCCATCGATTTAGTAGTGCAGGTCTCTTATCATAAAGGAGAAAAGGTAGAAATGAATAATTTAGAAAAAAGAATAGGTTTTTAGCCTGAACTCTCATCTCAAGTGGTAAACATATACAGCTGTAAAGGCTGCAAAGTGTGCTTCCACTGCAAATAAGGTTAAGCTAAAAAAAAACACATCAAAGTGTGCTTCCACTGCGAATAAGCTAAAAAAAAAAATCAATACCGTAATTTTCCTATTAAATATATATATTTTTTCCTATTAAATATTTTAAAAATCCACTGCCATTGAGCTGACTCAGACTCAAATGCCCCTACAGGGTGGAGCAGAAATGCCCCATAAGAGATTCTGAGCCTGGAAATCTGTGTGGGAGCAGACTGCCATGTCTCCCCCCACCCGAGTTTGCACTTCCAACTTTCTGCTTAGCAGCTCCACACTTAACCCACTAAGTGAATAGAAAAACGCTGTCCCTGGTCTTTCTCCTCGTCCATGGTCCCCCACTCACAGTCAAACTTAATCACTGCCCCAAAAGTGTCCTGTCTAGAACCGTTACACGCTGCCATGGCACAAAAGTTTCATATGCCATCCATTGGAAACCACGAGAGACCGAGTCCACACACCTCAAGACTCCCTTGTTTCATCAGTGTTGCTGCCCACGTCACGTGGCACAATGATTAAACACTTGGCCGCAAACCAAAAGAAAAGGTTGGCAGTTTGAGCTCACACAGTGGTTCTGTGGGAGACAGAGCTGGTGCTAGTTCACAGCTCAGGGCATCGGATGGGGCAGACATGTCTACTCTGTCTTACAGGGGCTTTATGAGTTGGAGGCACACAACAACAACAACAACAACAACAGGTTGTACAGCTCCTGGTGCTGTACACAGTGAATGCCCATGGTTTCAAGCGAAAAGGTTGAAAGTTTGCATCTACCCAGAAGCACCTTGGTAGAAAGGCCTGGTGAGATACTTCTGAAATAGATCCATTGAAAACCCTACAGAGACAGCTCCATGTGGACACACGTGGGGAAAATACCATAGGGGGGGACCCACGGTTGATTTCAGCAAGTGCTTCCAGATTAGCAGAGATTAGGAAGAATGGCCAGGTGATCTCCTTGCCAAAACTAGTATATGCAAACCCTACGGATGACAGAGTAAGACTTTGACATGATTACTTAGCACTTCTCATTAGGAGGAGTCGATTGTTGGAGAAGGGTTGTGAGGGAAAGGTTCCAACTCTTTGTACCTCCCTGGAGGCCTAGGTGAATTCCCTTCACCTCTCTGATCCTCCTTTCTCTTCCCGGAAGTGATGGGAGTGATAGATTACACTTGTCTTAACCAGACATACAGGACGTCATCTGGTCCGGAGAGATTACAATGACTTTGGTCCCTCTGAGCAACGTCTCAACACTGGCTGCCAACCCCGAGGTCTGCTGGTCTCCACAGACATGGCAAGTGGCCACAGCTAACTCCAGAACCCTTGGTGCTAAGGAACCTCCCCGTTTTCTAGGTCGCGCTGTGGACGAACGGTCGCTTGGGAACAAGCATGTAAAATGGCAGAGCTAGTTTCTCTGTGCGGCAGTGGCTGCGGCAGATCCGCGCAGTATTTTGTTTTCAGTTTCCAGACAAGAATAATCACTCAGCTTTTCAGTTCTTTCACACGTATTATCTGTGTTATGACACTCTTATCAGATGAACGGCACCAGCAACCCAGCATGGTAATTTTTATTACACTGCATATCCTTTAGGGACTGGCGGCTAACAGGTGCAATAGTATGCTGTTTGCGGAGGGGGTGGGGGGGTGGGGGGGGCAGTCACTCTGGCAGGCCTGGACGGGGGGTGGGGGGGGAATAAAGTGGGAAAAATACACTCTTTCTGGAATAGCAGGTCCACTGGGACTAAAGAGTAAACGCTAATTGTCATTCCACCCTGGCATTTGGAAGGACAGGCCCTATATTGGTCTTTAAACTTGTCATAGGAGGGTTCAGAACAAGGATGTCCAGTCAACACGTCTAAGCCGGGGCTTCCTTAACCAACAGACCCTCAAGCACACCCTTCTTCACCTGCTTTCTAGAAGACTTTCTCCGTTTGTCGGACTGGGATGGCTTGGGTGTTGCTAGAAGCTATGTCCCTAGTATTTCAAATACCAGCCGAGTCGCCTGTGGTGGCCATGTTTCAGCAGAGCTTCCAGCCTAAGCCAGACTAGGAGGAGCAGCTGCGTGCTGATCTACCATTGGAAATTAGCAGGTGAAAACCTCGTGGGTCAGAACAGAATATTAGCTGACTGGATTCAAACACGCCAACCGTTGTGAAGATGATTGGGGTAGGAATGCTTTGGCTTGTTATACACAGGCCTGCGGCTGTCAGAGCTAAAGCGACCACATGTGTATGGCGTCGTCTGTGAAAATGCCAGAAGCCAAATTACAACGAAGGAACTCAGACACACACAAAACAGGCAAGTCACCAGTAACACGCCATCCAAACAGGCTCACCCCACATCTCGCTTCTTGAAGCTGGAAACCCAGGCATATGTGCAACTTGAAGTGAAATGGGCCTGCAGAGTGAATTCCCAGGAAGCAAAGATACATTTTCTGGTCAGAAAGCCAAGCTGGGTTTCAGCTGCATCCCCTGGATAGGAGGATCACAGACGGGAACACTGCCTAATCTAATTCAACCCCCCTCCCCAGCTTTCTAATTTATCGCTGCTCTCTGTTCTCAACGAGGTTAAGCGTGAATGGCTAGCACACAGGGCTGCCCCATGTGGGTACAGATGAATGGAATCAGTTAGAGCACAGCCTGTAAGACACAAGGGTGACACTTGCATCAAGTGCATGCATTAGCTAACAGTATAACCTTGTTAGCCTGTGGCAGGAAAGCAAACATTTGGTGCTGATAAATACAAAAGTAGCCCTTCGGACGGGAAATGCAGATGGGCCACAGGCTTGTGGCACAAATCGGCTCTTTCGTCCTTAAGGTCTCCGTTTGTCAAACACCTGGGGACCATGCCTGGCTGCCGTTACTGAAGGAGGGCCATTGTGAAAAAGAACATCAAGTTTATATGGGATCCAGACCTCAGTGGGGTCATTCAGATGGTGGGGCCCACCGCATCCATGGCCAGGAGGCCAGCATCGAACTACACAGCAGGTTCGCCTCCTTCACGTGGGTCGTGAACCTCCTTCCAGAAGGCCTTCCACTTCTCTCCGGAAGAAGCACTTCTCTACAGGAGTGCCAACTGACAACAGTTACTGGACAGCAAAGAGGGGAATGTGGAAGGGTAAAGAGTCCTTACATGCATGGTGAGCAATGAAATCGTATGGACAGAAAGATCAAGAATGGGGACCAATGTGACCAGGTAATCCTTGCCAGTGCTCAGCATGTGTGGAAATTATGCATGGATAGATGTCTGGTTGTGTGCGTCACTACCGAGAAAAGACAAATATTAATTACAATGGGTGAGGCCCCTGTCACCTGCCCAGCCCCCTTCTCTTCTTCTCAGAGGAAAGAGTGTTTCTTCACTGTGCTAAAACCAGTTCCCCGCCGCCGAGCTCTCCCTCGACTGCCTGCCATCAGCTGTCTTTACCAAATTGAGAGTCTCCAGCGAGAAGATAAGAATATTGATTAATGCCAACATACGACGACTAGCTTTTAAACGGTTTTCATGGTAGATCCGTGGTTTTAGATTTTCCCCCGAAGATTGCTTATTCTAGGTTCAGTTTTTCAGCTTTGGGGGCAGGAGTTGGAGTGAACTCTTTACCTTCATGGTGTCTGGGTTTCTTGGAATCTTGGGTAACAACAAAAGCATAAACTTAATTTTTAGACTTACCTGGCTTTCAATGCTCCTTTCATGCTTATATTGAAAATATATCCTCGTGACCATTTGGGGGACTTCCCCACCCCCTTAGAAACAAGCCCTGCATTAAATACTCAAGCTAGAAAGCTCTGTATTGCATCCTCAGAATCTGCAGATGGTGACTTAGCGTCTGAGTGGACGGGAGTCAGCTGCATGTAATTCATGTCTCTTACATTCAGGCATCTACGGGTTCACCACCCAGTTCCTGCTTCCACACTCCTGGAGGGAGACATCCCTGCTCGTTTCTGGCAAGCTCACAAATTTACTACTCCTAATTTGCAGTAAAATATCAGAACTAGGAAACACGGTATTGCATTCTCAGGATTGAAAGACGGCGACTCTGAGTGTACAGAGTAGCTGCATGTACCTGAGGGGAGTTAAAGGGTTAAGAAGGTTTTGAATCTGGCACCCTTGCTCTATATTTGTGATCAAATCATGTTACGTCTAGGTTAGTGAGCCAAATTTCAAACCAGCTTGTGAGAAAAGGTCATGTTATTAATGATGCCATTGTCAACTTATTTCTCTCACACATAATGCCTTTTAGTGGTACTGCGCAAGGTCTAGGAATTAGCCTTCCTAATAAACACACCCACCACTCATCTGCCAGTTGGTCGGACTGAGATGGCTTGCAGGTTGCAGCGATGTAAGCTATGGCACAGGTACTTCAAACAGCAACTAAGCCTCATCTGTGTGTGCAGACCAAGGCAGATTGGGAAGAAGGACCTGTCCGTCTACCTCTTAAGAACTTGACCAGTGAAAATTCTGTGAATAGCATTGGAGCATTATCTGATGCTGTGCCAGAAAGTGAGTCCCATGAGGAGGAGATACTCAAAATGTGACTGGGGAAGCGCTGCCTCATCAAACAGAGTTGATTTTAATGATGTGGACGGAGTACAGCTGTGGTGGTGGTGGTGGGGTGCTTCCTTTGCTGAAATGGCATGACTCAAAATGAGAAGAAACAGCTGCTAGCATCCACTAATAATCAGAATGTGATGTGCATGAAGTATGAATAATAAATGGGAGTTCATTACAAATGGAATGGAAAGCTGGAAGACACTATCTTAGGATCAGTGAGTTGAAGTGGACCGGTATGGGTTGTTCTGAACTAAACAATCATGTGGTCTAATATGGCAGGGATGACAGCTCTAAGAGGAACAGAACTACAGTCATCAGAAAAACAACAATAGACAAGATAACCATTTATAAAGTATCAAGGGCTCATG
>NW_022111368.1:25346007-25354670 GCF_000313985.2 Echinops telfairi | reverse complement strand
ACCAGGAGCAAAGAATCCTTTCCAACCAAAAAGACAAGGGCAAAGAATTGGTTCCAACCAGAGCACCCAGCTTGCCTTTTTGATGAATATCACTGATGTGGAAGGGTGTTGGGGAGATTTTGTCATCCTGGTTGCCATCTTAAGCCCACTAAAATTCTGAGAACATGCACAGACTAAGAGCCAGCCCAAACAACCCCGTTTGCTTCTTCTAATCAGCACCAGACCTCCTGTTTGGGACTCTCCTCACGTTGCCCTGTCCTTATCAACCCTTTAGCTGATTGCTTGGAGAGCCAACCTGGTAAAGGAGGCCCCAGTGAGCAACTTTGTTTAGCCCATCAAAGGCAGCTTTTCTTTCACTTCCAACTGTTTTATATCTCTGTAAACTGTGCCCAGTGAGACCTGGGAGACTACGGTAACATTGTTGGCAAGCCAGCCAAGAACCACTGCGTTGGCCTTGGGAGGCAGGCCTCCCTGGAAAAGGGGCCCCCGGTGTGCACTGAAGGTTTCTCCCAAAGAGCCTCACCCTGGTGGCATTGAGCAGTCCCATCTGAAACCAATGGCAGCCTCCAGAACGTGAGACAAGAAACTCGATCTGTGTGTGCGTGTGTGTGCAAGTACCCTAGAGATTGGTTCGATAATTCAGCTCAAATAGCTTTATCAGTAGAGTTTGGGTTGAGGGGCTGAAAGAGGATCCCGTATTCCAGCATTAAATGATAGGCTGTTTGACCCGCGTATTCACCCGCTATGTGGCTTTGGTTTGACAAGTTATCTGGGTTTTGTAAGTCACTGGGTTTCTTTTTGCTTATTTGCTTGTTTCATTTTTTAGAAAAGATTTAATCATGGGGACCACTGACGGCACTCCTGAGTGCTCATACCTAGGATGTATTTTTAAAAATTGGAGTAAGTTGAGCTAAGATCCAATGAGGAAAAATAAAATGGTTTGTGTGTATGTAACACAGCCTGGCCCTAATACTCAGGCCCTAATCAAGAGCCTGAGTTAGTGTGGACAAAAGTAGTCCCTGTGGCCTTATTCAGAATGCAAGCTACTCAGAAGAAAGCTTAAAACTAGCCCCTGGGAGCTTGCACCCGGGAGACCTTTGCTTTATGATGATGATGACCTGTATGATAGAGACGACAAGAGGGCTATCGAGGACTGGCAGGGGGTGGGTAGCCAGGGAGAAATATCGATCAGACACTATTCATTATTGGCAAGTGAAACTCTCATCACAGGTCTGCTCATGGCACCTTCCAGGCCACGCCAATGCCTCAGGTGCCCCTACCTACAGACAAACCAGGACATTGGATTTTTCTATTAAAGTCTGAGACGCAAAGGTTTGCGAAGGAAAGTGAGCCAGGCTACAAGCAATAAGGACTTCGAGAGCCACTGCAAGTGAGACCAGGCATCTTTAGACCGACAGATGCCCCTTAGAAGAACTAGACTCCACCACTTACCACCATTGTGTTTACACAGACTCCACCAATTAACAGATACGAATGATGATGAACAGCTTGTTACTCTCAAAACTATTTTGTGGGCCCTGGCTTGGTGCCCCAGTGGTTCCGTGTTGGGCTGCTAACTGCAGTCACGATAGATGAGGAAAAAGATGGATGTTTCCAAGAATTCCGTTTTACTTGGATCCACACAATCGATGCCCAGGGCGGCAGCAGTCAGGAAATCAAATGATAAATTGCACCAGGCGAGTACTTTAAAGTATTCGAAAGCAAAGATGTCACTTGGAGGTCCAAGGTTTTCCTAACCTAGGTCATGGTATTTTTAATCACTTCCTATGCATAGATAGTGAATAAGATAGATTAAAATATTACTAATGCCTTTGAATTATAATGTTGGTTAAAAAAATACTGACTGTACCATGGGCTGCCAGAAGAACAAGCAAATCTGATTTAGAAGAAGTAAGCCTAAATGCTCCTTAGCAGCAAGGATGGTAAGACGTGGTCTCGCATCCTTTGGCCATGAAATCAGGAGGGAGCCGCTATTGTGGCCATTATGTTTGCTAAAGTATAAGGTCTTCAAAAGAGAAGCAGACCCTCAATCAGGTGGGCTGAGACAGTGCTACAACAAAGGCCTCACACATCGCAATGACTGTGACGATGGTTCAGGACCAGTGTTCATGGTTTGCTTTCTTGTATATAAGGTTGCTATGGTTTGGAACCAACTTGATAGCATCAAAGAGCAATAAACACAAAGATGATCATTTATCTTGGGAGGAATTTCAGTTTGCAGCAGCATTCAACCTGTTCTTTCGTAAGTCGCTGAAAGCAAAGATGGCATTATTTGGTACAGAGAAGACGACCAGAGGATGAGGGGTGGCGTGAGAATTACATAGTTGGCCATCTCGTCCACTCAACGTTCCTGAAATCCTTTCCACAGACAGATCATCTGCAAATGTGTATTTAGGCAAAACCCATGTCTCAACTCCAGAAAAGAAGAATGGTGTTATCAGAACACACTGAGAGCTGGCATCAAAGAAACCTCCTTCAATTCGGAAGGTGCAAAACTGCAGCAAATGACGGTGGGCCAGTTTTCTTTTCTGATGAAAGGTGTCCTCACTTCTAAATTGGCATTGATTGCCTTCTCTCGCAGGCTTATTGAAAGGGTTTGAAGTAAACACACACAGCACCTAGCAGAGTTCTGGCACATAGTAAGTGCTCAACAAAGGTACTTTTGGCTGTATTACTACCCTGGTAATTAGTGTTGGCAGCTTTTGGCTTGGACCTAGATAAATGTGGGAGAAGACATTTATGGGTTTGTTTTCTAAGCGATTTCACTCAGTTAATTATTCAATATTTGACTGGTTAATTATTCATAGTCAAATAGAAGGCATAATAAAATTGTGCTTATTAAACAATAATTTGCTTCCCTACTCTCTTTGCCACTAAAGCTCTCTGTGCACAAAGCTTGAGTGCTGGGGGCGGGGGGAGTGCAGCATGATGCTGTCTCAATGTGATATTTTTCTCAAAAGAGACGATTACTAGTAGTAATCCATTCTCTTTCCAAAGGCTGGCTTGGGGATGTAAAGCGTTTAGAAACTTGCTTTTATGCTGCACAGGACACCCTCAGACTCTTCTCAGATGACTGGAAGATGAGGAAGATGAGAAAGTTGAGGTGGAAAGCTACGGTGCTATGCAGGCGAGCTTTAGCAGCGAGGCAAAAAAGCCGGGCCAGCCCGTCAAGCCCAGGCAGTACGAAGTCGTATGGGCCACCAAGCCAGGGATAAAAGCCCTGGTCTGGTGGGACCTGCAGTTTGCCAGAGGGGCGGCAAGTCTCCGTTTCCATGGAGCTGTGAAGGCAGTCCTGCTGAAGACGCACAGCTCCTCTCTCCTTTGCCTGCCTTTTCCCAGTTAACCTCCTGCCGGACACGCAGGTTCCTGTCTAGATAGTTCTCCTCTGTTTCAGAGGTGATTTATAAATCACTGTGCTGGTCTAGCAGAGATGCTCTGAATCTTAAAGATGAATGCGAAAAGAAGAATTTCCAGGAAACAGAGAATGTCTACTGAAGTATCCCACGTCTTATTAGCCATATGTCATGTATTTTAAAACAAAAACACAGTAAGGTTAAGATAACCTTAATATGGTGAAATTAGAGATTAAAATGTTTCAGAAATAGGTTTATCAAGAAAAAAGTTAGGGTCAGCTATATTTATTAGAAGAAAAGGAAGAAAAGAATAAATATTGACAGATAAAGAGCATTTCTCTTGCAGGGAACAAAGAAATAAAGATTAAAGCAGAAGGCACCAAATGAAGATTGTCTGTAGTGGTGACGTGTTGGGCTACTAACAGTAAGGTCAGTAGTTTGAAACCACCAGCCGCTCTGCGGGAGAAAGATGATAACTGATGGAGAGTTACACTCTTGGAAACCCACCAGGCATTCTTCTTCCATTCCCTACGGGGTCACTATGATTTGGAATCAACTTTATGGCAATTAATCTGGTTTTGGTTTGGGTTTAGGCCCAAACCTGTAACCCACTGCCATCGAGTTGATCCCAACTCTTCCCGTCCCTATATAAGATTTCCAAGACTAAATCTTTACAGTAGCAGACAACCTCATAGCTTTTCCTGAGGGTTGGCTGGTGGGTTTGAACTGCTGACCTTGCAGTTAACAGCCCAATTAATGCCTAATCCCCAGACACATTCAGGCTCCTTAATGCAGTCTAAAGAAGATGCAGTTCTAACCTCAGAGCTATCCGTGTCTTTAAAGGGGGAAAAAGAGGAAAGAGAGAGAGAGAGGAGAAAGAGGGAAGGGAGGATGGGTAGGTATGTGTGTGTGTAGGAACTTTAGAACATTAGGAAACAATAATGGGCTTGCAAAAAGTCTGTTTGAGAAGGAAGATTCAGCATACGTGAGGAAAAATGGGCAATCTATATGTTTCAGATGGTTACTTTTTCCTTAATTCTCTCCGACAATGCACACATATGTAGTTTTCGGTTTTGAGAAGTCGACAATCACACTAGATAGTTTATATGAAAGCTAAATCCCGCATATAATTGTGTATAAGCTGAGTTTTTCAGTGCAGTTTTATGCAGTTTTTGTGGTACGATGAGGTGCCTCGGCTGATATTCAGGTTGGCTTATACTCGAGTATATATGGTAATTCCTAAGGACCTAGTAGTAGAATAGATAAATTCCCGTTTCTACCTGCCCACCCATATATGCATTAAACTGGACACCTACTTGAGCACTCCCTATGTGCCAGCTACTATTCCAGGTGTGGAGAAAAAACCCCAAATACAGACAGAGCTCCAGCTTAATCTAATAACCAGTGCAGAGAGAGAAACTTCTGAACCCATGCATTTAACCAAAGCAGAGCTTTCTTTCTCAGTCAAGGTGGTTGCACTGGTCTGATGGGAGTAATTAGAGTTTTGGGGCACAAATTAAAGATGAGAGGGAGGGAGGTTGCTGTCACGTATCTGATGGGCTAATGTGGAAAAACAGATGTGTGATTTACGGGGGACAAGATATGTACTTAGAGTCAAAAGACTAAAGCTACAGGCAGATTGTTGGTTATTAGGAACTTCCTAAAAATTCTTACCAATAAAGATTTCTCAGGTGCTTGTGCTAAACACAGTTTTAGATGCTGGGGCAGGTTCTGGCCTCAAGGAGGAAAAATGACGATGAGATCAATGGGAAAAACCCAAACCCAATCCACTGCCATCAGGCTGGTTCCAGCTGATAACGATCTGGCAGAGCAGAACTGCTCCTTAAGATTTCCAAGCGGGAAATCGTTACAGGAGCAGACAGCCTCATCTTTCTGTCCAGAAGTGGGTAGTGGGGCTTGACCATAGATTGTGAGGCCAGCAGCTCAAGAGAAGGACCTGGGATCACAAGGGTATGTCTGTGGGTGGGTGGGTGTGGGGTGGGGGAAGGTCTCTGAGAAACCCAGACAAGAGCAGCTACTTATGGCCACCCAGGGCGTTACCCTTGTCCTCTTGGCTTGTTTTGATTCCTGACTCAGTGAAGGTCCTCACTGCACGTGTGAGCTCCGGTGGTCTGGGAACACAGTCTCATTTCAATACTTGTAATTGGAAAAAAAAAGAACCCTCTTTCTCTTTTTAATTACATAAATAATACATACTTCTTGTTCTAAAGCCCAACGCTGTAAAACAGAAAATGCGAGGAAGAGGAAGTATCTCAGGATCCTAGCACCTACAGCTAACACCCACAGTGAGCAGTTTCATACACAGGCATGGATCCAACTTTTATACGCATAGGATAACATGGGGATTACACATATATTTTTAATGAGATCATATTGTTTGGTAACATACTGTTTGCTCATTAAACACTTTCCCCACCATGTGCATTATTTATCTCCTTTTCTAAATTAAATTTTTTTTTGTGGTGGTAAAAATAAACAATATTCGCCAAATTAATAGTTTTCAGGTACAGTTCAGTCACATTTACACTTTTCATGGTGTGTAACTCCTATCACTACCCTTTCCCTAGTGATTTCACAGTAATTAACAGGCCTTCAATGCCCCCCCAAGCAACTGCCTTTTCCTCCCTCCCTCCCACACCCGTAGTAAGTTTTGGACTGCCTCTTTTCTTTTGCTCAACAACGCAAAGTGCAGTGATGTTCTGGCCTGCGTCGGGACTCCCGTTCTCTCTACTGCAGAGTGATATTCCAGCACAGGTTTATGCACCTTTTGTTTACCCAGCCATCTGTTAATGGGCATTTAGGATTTTTCTGTCTTTTAGCTGCTGTACAAAGTGCTGCCAGGAACCCTGGTACCAGGTTTCTGTTTGCATTCCTGTTTTCACATCGTGTGGGCATACACCCAAGAAAGGAATGACTAGATCATATGATAGCTCTATGTTCAAACTTTTAAGGAATTATTCAACTATTTTCAGCAACAGTTGGATCATGCAGCATTCCCAGGATCAATGGATGAGGGCTGCTAACCACAAGGTCAGCAGTTCAAAACCACTAGCTATTCTGCGGGAGAAAGATGAGGCTTTTTACACTTGTAAAGAGTTAGAGTTACAGTCATGTGTGTGTGTGTGTATTTATAATTACATAAAAAGCTATAGCTGGCCCAGAGGGACTTTAAAGATAATAATATAATTTTTCTACGTATTTTTTGAAGACCTCTCATATCTCCTTGGCACTTTGGTTTGCATGTCTTCTCCAGTTAAGATTTACAGCCTCAGTAGAAACTAAATGTTTTGAGAATGATGATGGCAATACATGTACAAATGCGCTTGGCACAATGGATGGATAGATGGATTGTGATAGGAGTTGTACGAGCTCCCAATAAAATGATTAAAGAAAAAAGATTTACAGCCTCAGAATCTCTACACAGGGTCACTTATGAGTTGGAATTGAATCAATGGCAGTAGTTAATGGCTAATGACAGAATCTTGGTGGACTAAGCTGCTAACCAAAAGGCTGGCAGTTCAAATCTACAAGATCCTCTGCTGGGGAAAAAATGCAGTGGTCTGTTTCGATAGAGACTTCTAGCTTCAGAAATGCTACTGACGTCTACCCTGTCCTGCAGGGCCACTATGAGTGGAATGGGCTGGATGGCCTTAAGTAGGTTAATGGTTAATGACAATGACATCTTCTCATGTGCTCATTGGCCATTTACATATTCTCCTTGTTGATACGTCTGTTCAAGTCCTTTGTCCATTTATTGATTAGATTGTCTGTATTTTTTATTTGTACAAGTTTCTCTCTTACACACACAATATTAGGATCTTCTCAGTCCTTCAGGACCAATAATGAGAGTTAGTGATACCAGGAGGGGAAGGGGAAGGTGGGGGAAGAATGGGGGAACTGATCATAATGATCTCTATATAGTCCCCTCCCAGGGGGAGAGACAACAGAAAAGTGGGTGAAGGGAGACAGCGGTTGGTGTATGACATGAAAAGAAAATTATAAATTATCAAGGGTTCATGAAGGAGGGAGGATGGGGGAGGGGGAAAGGAGCTGATGTTAAGCGCTCAAGTAGAAAGAAAATGTTTTGAAAATGATAATGGAAACATACCTACAAATGTGCTTGACACAATGTATGCATGTATGGCTTGTGATAACACTTACAAGAGCCCCCAATAAAATGACTAAAAAAATATTTTCAGATATATGGTTTCTGAAAAATGTGTTCCCTTTTTGTAGGTTGTCTTCTCCCTTTGTAAATAATTTCCTCGACTGAACAAAAGTCATTGATTTTTATGAGGTCTCAATAACCTATTTTGTCACTCGCAGCTTGTGCTTTTGTTTTAAGATTTATCTTCTTTTTAAAGACTGGATAGAACGTCTCACTGTCTGGAGATCTAGTTTACTTAATAAAATGAAAGAAATTCAAGTTCTTTCTATTTTTCCATTATCACAGGTCATGCTCTGGCAAAAAGTCCTTGAATATTTCCCCCTTTACATCTCTGTATTTCTATAGAGTTGACTGCTTGAATAGGACTTTCAGGATAAATGCTATATTTTAAGTTTAAATATATTATCAAAATTTTCTCCAAAATAGTTATATCAATTTCTCCTTTCCAGCAGTATATGAAAGTATCTTAAGACCATGCTTTAAAGATATATTAATATCATTGCCCATATTTTAAGTAAAATAAAAGATGTTGTTTTGACTGCATATTGGGGATATTGA
The DNA here is from genome assembly GCF_000313985.2 of Echinops telfairi. Classification (NCBI taxonomy): domain Eukaryota; kingdom Metazoa; phylum Chordata; class Mammalia; order Afrosoricida; family Tenrecidae; genus Echinops; species Echinops telfairi. Next base: position 25,346,549 of record NW_022111368.1, on the reverse strand, counting down.
TTAAATAAAGAGCAGATTTGACACATTGAGCACTATTGATAGAAGACCGAAGCCGTTGTGGGATGACATAAAGCCATCCTATATGAAGAAAGCAGGAAGCGGTTGATGAACTAAGGAAGAAAGAGAGGAGCTAACGGAATGGGAGACATGACGAAGTGAAAGAGTTGGACAGAGTCTCAAAGGGCAGCCCGAGAAGGCAGAGTTTCAGAACGACAAGTGCAACGACAGCGGAGAAAACCAAAAAGCCATGCCCGGTCTTTCTCAAGCTGAAAGAAAGAAAAGATCCATGCGAGTTGAAATACTGAAGGCTTTATGGGCAAAATATTGAAAGATGTACAAGTCATCAAAAAGAGGTTGGGAGGAATACGCCGTCACTGTTTATGTGTTTGTCCGGGTAGACCAGAGAAAGAAATCCAGGGAGACTCACATATACATAGGAAAGAACTTTATATCCAAAAATAATGATATATTAAGGAAACATCCCAGCCCAGTCCAGATCGATTCCATAAGTCTGATATTAGCCCATATGTCTGATACCAGTC
>NW_022111368.1:25344269-25345136 GCF_000313985.2 Echinops telfairi | reverse complement strand
GCATCGAAAAGAATGAGTACTTCAAAACACTTCACTGTGCTCATTTGGAACCTGAACACAGACCGTGATGCAATTGTTTAAAGAAAACAAGGTGACAGATGTCTGATTTAAAATCAGGAGAGGTGCGTGTCAACGTTGTGTCCTTTCACCAGACTATACACTGAGCACATGAAGAAGGAAACATCATGATTGGAGGAAGACTTCTGAATGACCTGTGATATACAGGTGACACAACCTTGCCTGCTGAAAGCCAAGAGGACTTGAAGCCCTTGTTGATCAAGATTAAGGATTGCAGCCTTCAGTATGGATGACAGCTCAATGTAAAGAAAACCAAAATCTTCACAACTGGACCGATAGACAACATCATGATAAAGGAATAAAAGATGGAGGTTGTTAAGAATTTCATTTTGTCCAGTTTCGTAATCAAGGCTCATGAAAGCGACGTGCAAGAAATCAAAAGGCACAATGCATCGCACAAATCTGCGGCATAAGACCTCTTTAAAATGTGAAAAGAGCAAAACTGTCACTTTGAGGATTAAGGTGCACTTGATTTAAGCTATGATATTTTCAGTTGCTTCAGAAGCATTCTAAAATTGGCATTGAATAAGGGAGATCGAAGAAGAGCTGATGCACTTGCGTTATGGAGCTGTGAAGAATACGGAAAGTCCTGTGGACTGCCAGAAGAATAAACCGACCTGTCTTGGAAGAAGTACAACCAGAACGCACCTTAGCAGCGTGGATGGCAAGGCTTTGTTTCATGTGCTTTGTATATTTTATTAGGAGAGACCAGCCCCGTAAAATGACATCATGCCTGGTCAAGTAGAAGGCCTGTGGAAACTCAGAAGGCAATCAAGGAGCTGAATCGAC
>NW_022111368.1:25334923-25340040 GCF_000313985.2 Echinops telfairi | reverse complement strand
AAGTTACAAATAACCCAGGTTTCAAATAACCCTGGGGAAGGAAGGCAGGCACTGGATGCTTCTGGAACGCCTTAGAATGGTGACCTTTTGGCTCCTAACAAAGCAGCAGAGACTGGGCTATTCTGGGTGCATTGCAAGAAATCAGAATGAAGATTAAGAGAGAGAGAGAACAGGGCTCAGGCTGTTGACCTCGTGCAGACAGATGGCTGTGTTTCTGCAGTGAGAGGAGCCACGCAGAAAAGCTTCCAAAGTTCCACACAAGGCAGCTTTGCCAAGAATCTGCTGCAGGTTGGCAGAAGGTAGAAAGCCAGTATTGGGTAAATATTTAGCAACATTAGGGAATTTTTACACTAATATCTCATTTGCAAGAGAATATGCTTTATGTTCTGCAATGTCTTTCTCCATTCTGTTTTATACGTGGTGATAAACATCCAAGCAGTCACCTGCCGAGGATGGGGGATGCACCTGTGAAAAACTGTATTTCCCATACACCGACTTCTTCGATACAGTGGAGGGCAGGAGGAAGCTAGCTGTCTCCTGCACTCTGGTCTCTGGCCGTGGAGTCCAGGCTCTCCGATGGAGGGTGGTTGGTACAACCCCACGGAACCTCAACAACCATCTTTCAGCATCCCGTCGGTGCAGTGGGCAGGCTCCAGCCCAAAGCTGGGCAGCTCAGCTCTGAGGGAGGCATCCGAACCTGCCCTGCCTTGGCAGCAAGGCAGGGTGGTTATCATCCGCAGAGTGGAAGGAGGGCTTGCTTTGGGCAGGGCCCTGGGCTAAGCATGTGGGAGGCAGAGAAAGGATAAATCCCGGATTGTGACTCTGAAGTGGCTTAGAGTGCAGTTGGGGGAATTCACAAATGTGAGGGGGTTTCAGAAAGGTGGGAAAACAGCATTCTCTCTTTAAGTCCATTCTCTCGTGAACTTTTTGATGTCCCCTTTGTAGACAGATGCGGAAACCAAACAGGTCCTCTGTCACATGTGACAAATTCCAAGTGACTGGGACTGAGAGGGATGCTCTGAATTGAGGCAAGGGAGAGCCTACTGTGAGCAGGAGTAGTCCGGGCGATGTGGGACAGACAGGTGAACTTGAGCAAGCAGGTCATGGCAGTGAGAGTTAAAGTTCTAGGAATAGGCTGGAAGGGTCACTTGGGCAGGGGTGAGGGAGGGGCTGAGGGCCAGTGCATTTGCACAAGTGGAGAATCAATGAGAGCTCAAGGCCTGGTAGGCGTAGAGCGAGGAACACCAGACCCAGAAACCTGAAGGGTGTGAGAGGCCACTGAGGGTTTGAGTGCAGGAAGTCACACACACACACACACACACACACACACACACACACACACACACTCTCACACACACACACACACACACACACTCTCTCACACACACACACACACTCACACTCTCTCTCTCTTCAGGTGCCATTACTTGGCAATGGTGAGCAGGACAGTCTGGATGGGGGAACTGAGGGCAAGGCAGCCTTCTGGGCAGAGAAAGCTTTTGCGAAAAGGTTGAAAAAAATGTAATTACGATAGACTGGGATTGAGGAGGTGGCCAAGGTCTAGGAAAAATTCAGTGCCCAGATGAGGAATGAATTGCTTGCGATTCAAGGCAGTGTGTTTGTGTCTCCAGATTCTAAATGTGACTCTGCTGAAGGGGCTACGATTGTCCAATAAAGCCATTAGGTCTTTAGAGTCAGGTGTGGCCTGGGGGGTTCCGCTATTAAACTAACAGGTGTGGAGAACCTGTTAGTTGTGAGGTCCCTGTGAAGTCCTCTCACATGTCAGTTTCTCTACCTTCTTTCCTCTCAGTTCTTCCACAGAGGCAGCCTCCTGTCTCACAGAACTCCAGGTCCAACAGCAGAGTCCCCTGTGCACTGGCTTCAAACAGCGGAGGCCAGAGGACACTCCGAGCGGTGGGTCTCTAGTCCATGGGCTCAGGGACGCTGGGACTCACAGCTTGTCTTCAAAGAAGGGCGCACACCAGATCCCTGTGAGCCTGCCTTTCAGGCCAGGCAGTCCCATCTGGGGGCCTTGCAAGCGCTGCTCTCATAGGTACCATGGAGGGGGGTGTCCAGCTGCACCTCTGCTGGGAACAGCCTTCGACATGACCGTCAGCCAACACGGCTAACATCAGCAGGCCTTCCACTCAGTCCGCCTCCTTCCCCAACCCATGAGAACGTCCTACAGAGCTGTCACTGGGCAAGCTCCCAGCAGGCCCTGCCTTCCTGCTACCACTCAGCAGCCTTTGACCAGCTCCCCTTGCCCCAAAGAGCAAGGAGCCTGTAGGCTGTGTCCTGCTGGGGCCTTGGCCCAGGCAGCACAAGCCCAGCTTGCTGAGGCTGGCCCTGGCTACTTTGGTAATAATAATATTTAAAAACCTGGGAAAATTAGTTTCAGCACTGCCAGTTCTAATGGGCAGCCTGCAGGTCCATATGGCCTGGGCCCTGCAGCTCTGACTCTGTAATAAAAGCAGGTTTCACTTGGTTTGTCCAAGCCTGAGCGCCAGAAGGCCGAGCTGCCTCTGAAGTACCGATGCCAGCGTGATCACTGCTTTCCTGCCCGCCCTTCATCAGTCCAGTGGTGGTCTCTCTGCCTGCAGCCCACTCGCCTTGCTCTTCATCTGGTTCCCTCCTCCTAATCCTCAGATCCTTCCCCCCACACCTCAGAGGTCCGCGTGGGTCCCTACCACCTTCGGTACCAGGCAGGGAGTGAAGCTTTACAAGCATTTGTTCAACGAAGGAAGGAATGCAGGCTCGATCAAAGGAGCACATAAAGCAGGGGCTGGGATGGAGGGTGAGGTGATTAACAACAGATGTAGCCAGCCACCGAAGCTTATAATAAACAGGCAGCCGCCAGGCTATGAAGATGCTTCATTCCTAAGTCGAATATGTTGGTAGGTCAGAAGAGATGCAAATGGTTCTTATTTAGCCTTTTGTAGTGTACGAAAAGACTCAAAGCTTTTTCAATGATTTACATGCTGCATGTGCAGCATGTGAAGGTGACGATGCTGAAACATTTGTTGTTTTAAAAAATGGGTCGGGGTGGGAGCCGTGGTGGCATCATGGAAAACTGCTTGGCTAACCAAATGTTTGGTGGTCTGAATCCATCAGCAGCTTCTGAGGAGGAAGACGAGTCACAGCCTGTTTCTGGAAAGAGTTATGGCCTGCAAACCCCCTGGGCAGTTCTACTTGGTCCTGGGGCACTGCTATGAATTGGGATTGACTCCACTGCAGTGAGGACTGAGTGAGTGAGTGAATGAGTGAGGATAGGAGTTGACTCAATCATTTCGAAGTAAGGCAGATTTATAGAATATTTATAGATGTCTATGCACTCAAACACAGTGACACTCAACTCACAAGGTGACTGGTTGGAACAAGGACTGAAACCCTATCTTCCTCTTTCCAACTCCTAGCTCCATCTTCTTGTTTATAGATCTATCTATATGGTAAGTAGAGTTCCTCATTCATAATTCATAAAAATAGATACTGATGCACACACATATGTTTTATGTATTAGTACGAGGGGGTGCCCCCCCGCCCAAATTTAAAAAATGTTAAAAAGCTCTGCTGGACTTTCATAACGCACATTTTCCCCTCTAGGCGAGCATCCAGCAGCGTGTTCTGAGTTAGTGCACCCAGTGGCATCACCTGGGAAAGTCCACGCTGGTCACAGTGAATTTTTTCGTAAAGGCAGTTTCACTCGAACCTCCGTTTTTGTGAGGGCTGATTGAAGAGAACAGTGTGCAGCTGTGAAATTTTGTTTCCTGCTGAGGGAAAAATGCTGCAGAAACTGTTGTGATGTCGAACACAGCTTACAGGACAGTGGTATGGGAAAGACTCAAGGGTACGAGCTGTTTTCTTGTTTCACAAAAAGGGGAAATTGATGACAAACCTCGTTCTGGATGTCCATCAACTTTCTGAATGGATGAAAATGCCCACTCATAGTGCATTCCACCAGGTCAGACTGTGAATCAAGCTTTCTATTTAGAGGCTCTGTAAAGACAGTGTCACAGTGGGCAACAAACAAGGCCTGACTTGTGGCAGACAGGGCACTGGTTTTGCCACCACAACAAAGCACCTGCTCATGCAGCCATCTCAATGTGCCAGTTTTGGGGGGCAAAAACCAGCTGGCTTCTCCTGTCCCACGCACCTTACTCATCTGGCCTTGCTCCATGTGACTTCTTTTTGTTTCTGCAAATGAAGAGGGACATGAAAGGACAGCAATCTGACAATGTAGAAGAAGGAAAAAATGAGGGAGGTGTGTCAGCCATCCAAACTGGTGAATTTGAAAAATGTTTCCAAGAATGGAATCACAGATTGGACAAATGTATTAAGTGTAATGGAAAGTACTCTGAAGGTAATAAGGTTGTTTTATAAAAAAAATTAAATACATAGTTTTGCAAAAAACATTCTGTTTTGGGGAGTTACCCCTCACATATTATGTAATCACACACAGAGGTAGGTGAGTAGATGGAAAGAGACTGGTTGTACAAGAGTTGAAAGGTTGGCTACTAACTGAAAGTTTGGTGGTTCGAACCCATCCAGTGGACCCAGTGAAGAAAGACCAGGCGATCTGCTTTTACAAAGATCAAGGAAACCCCATGGGAGCGTGCTAGTCTCTAAGGTGGTTAAGAGTCAAATCAACTTGACAACACACAACAACGTGTGTGTGCGCACACAGGATCTATCTGAATCATACCTATGCGATTATATGTATGTTACTGTTTGGCGACATTGAGTCAGCTCTGGCCCACAGCCACCTCATGCACAACAGAATGATAGACTGCACAGTCCTGCGCCCCCTTCACAACGGTCCTGTGCCTGAGCCACGGACGCAGCCGCTGCGTCGGTCCATCATCTCATTGAGGGCCTTCCTCTTTTTGGATGCCACTCCACTTTAGCAAGCATCATGTCCCTCTCCCGCAGGGTCACCCCAAGCGCCCAGGTGTCAGCGGAGCTTGCAATGACAAAGGACTGGGCTTCCCACTTCACAGGAAGTGGATGCCAGTGGCACCTTGGGCGTAGTTTCAAAGCATTGTCAGATACTGAGAGCCTAAACAGAGGGTTATATAGTTATGGGTCATATATGAATCACACCCAAATCACCTCTTTCTCTA
>NW_022111368.1:25312260-25334656 GCF_000313985.2 Echinops telfairi | reverse complement strand
AGCCTAAACAGAGGGTTATATAGTCATGGGTCATATATGAATCACATCCAAATCACCTCTTTCTCTACACACACACACACACACACGTGTGAGAGTATGTGGGAGTTTAGAAAAGCTGTCACCTTCTAAGCAGTTCCTTCCTAAATGGTTCAGTACAAGGACGCCTTTCTGAGGTCAGAATGTTGTGGACTTGCTGGGTTAGAGGAAAAGACTAAAAATGACCCTAAATTCAGTGGCCCCTTAAAGTGAACAAGCTATATTTGATCATTAGAAAACATATATTTCAAAAAATATATCCCTTCCTTAGAGGCTGTGCTAGTTAGATGATTGTATGTCAACTAGACATGCCTGGCTAGGGGTGGAGTCAGACCTGTCACTCAGTTCACAGCCTGATGCTGTCACCTTGGGGGAGTGGCCTTGTCTTAAGAAGGAACCTGTGAACCTCCTCCTCTCTCTTCCTCTTCCCTGACCATCTAAGAGCTGCTGGAGCCCTGCCACGCGTACACTGGCCACGTCACTCTGACCTCCCCGGCCTGGGGTCTTTCTGCAGTCTGTGCCATTGCACGTGGCTATGCGAGTCTCAGGAGGGTCTTATGGACTAGTGTTGACTGATGGACTTAAGTTGGACTGGGCTGTGGTGCTTTCTTGATAGGATTATTTCTTAATATAAAGCTCTTTCTTATACATAAATGAGAGTCACTGGATTTGTGTCTCTGGTCAACCAGGCCTAACACAGAGGTTATCTTGAATTTAGTGACAAGAATGCGACGTACTAAGAAAAACTCTCACTGGATCTCACTTACTAAACAGCAAAATGCTCTATCAGCTGACTGACAGTTAAATGCAGAAGCCCAGTAGTGATATGGAGAATCTTAAGTCATGCTCAATTCTATTGCTACAGAAAAACACGTTGACTCAGGACTCTCGTAGCTTTAAGTTTAAACAGGCCCGGGGGGGACGGGAGGGGGCGGATGGTGACTCTGCTACACAGAGTTGAGACAACCGGTGCTTACCACGGAACTTCCCTCTCTTTCTACTGGTAAAGCTCTGTTAGGAAATTGTGTAGACTGTCCCCCTCCACAAGTACAAGAAGAAAAGACTTTTGGCACGTGTGCGTATAAACATGGCCACCAGTATGTTTGCATTTAGGAGAACTCTGCCCCATCCTAAAGAATGCGCTGCAGTTGATCCTGAAATCCCTACTGTGCTGCTTTTACTGGGAACTAAAAGATAACCGTTTTGTGGTTAACTACTGAGATAAAATTCACACAGCATAAATTTCACCATTTTCATCATTTTAAATTGTGCAATTCAGTGGTATGGAAGTTAGGCTTGGTGCCAACTTGGTTGGGCCAGGGTTGCCAGCAGTTTGGTAGCCATTTGCCATGATGGGATCTAACACAATGTAATCAAGTCTGGGATGGGATGGAATAGAACATAATCAACTTTGTGAGCAGCCAGGCGCTGTAGCCTCCTTGAGAAGGTCACAGCCTTGATGCCATTGGAGGAAAGGCTCTTCAGGGGTGTGGCCTGCTTCTCTTTACGCTGGCTCTGTGGGAAAGGCTCACCTCTGCTGGATCTGGGTCCTGCTTCTGGCTCAGTGAACTCCTGCCCTATTGCCTGTGCCTCCCAGGAACCATCAGGGACTGTCGACTTTGGATTCATTTGACTTTACATCTATCACAGCCTGTGGTCTTCCCACTTCCTGGTTGGCCAGGCCCCACAGCTGCACCAGTCAGGAGAAGTTTCCAGGTTACCATCTGATCTACGGACTTGAACTGGACTGGAGTGATCCACGTCTGCAACTGTGGGAGTCCTTCCTTGATATAAATCTCTTTCTATAGATGCACTTATGTGTGTATATATACGACAATGGTTTTGCTTCTCCAGAGAACCCAACCTAACACAGTGGTTTTCAGTATATTTACAATGTTGTACAAACACCATCAGCATCTAATTCCAGAATATTTCCATCACTCAAGAAAGAAACCCTCTTCCAACACCCATCACTTTAGAAGACAGCTCATCCCTGTCCACCCAGTCACTCTCTGCCCCCTACCCTGCCTTTTCCCTATAGCACCCATCATCTGACGTATTTACATGTCTGTCTACATGTTCATCATCTCCCTCTACTCACAGCTAAACACTGTGAGAATAGAGACCTTTGTATGTTTTGCCCATTGCTTTATCTTAAGACAAAGGTTGGCAAACTCTCACCTGTGGGCCAAAGTGGCTTGCCACTTGTTTTTGCTTTTGTATTAGAAAATGGTCATGCCCATTTGTTTACCACCATCACCTATGGAAACTTTTACCCCAAAAAGACAAATGCTAGTGGCTCTGACTCTGAGGCTTACAAAACCTAATATGCTTACCTCCTGGGCCTCTACAGGAAAGGTGGCCAGTTTTATTTTAGAAAGAGTGCATGACATGTGGTAGGAGTACTGAACACACGTGTTTGAGGAATGACTGAATGAATGAAACAAAAAGGGGAAAAGCAGAGGAGTGGGGTCCAGACACAGCACATCAAAAGGGCACTTGAACTTGTCAAGAGATTTATCGAGTACATTGAAATATCCTTAGAAAGAATGTTTTGGACTTAATGAAATCCAAACACAAATGAAAGATGTGTTATAATTCTACTTTCTGTAAAGTTGGGCATCTATCTTCTTTGATGTAATGGAGATGCTAAGATAAATATTGTTAACCGATGTGACATTGAACTCCACCTAGAACTTCATTATCTGGGGGACCACAGTCCAAACACACACATACCCAACCGGATGGTCGACATAAATCTGAAAGGAGAGTTGTTTTTCTTCTTTAAGTTATTCAAGTCCTTGTTTTGATTTTTCATTTCCCCTTGTGCATAAAGACAGTCCTCTTCTGGATAGAAGGTATTCGGATTGTAATAATCGTAAACAGAGCATACTTGAAAGGCTTCATGTAGGCATTACCACAAGCTTTTTAGCCTAAACATCTGTAAGTGCTGGTGAACATTATTTAAAAAAAAAAAAAGGAAACAAAGAAACAGGATTCCCTTTTTTATGATCTAACTTTTTTTACAGGCACCACTTCTGCCAGTATGAGAGGGTGGCAGAGGGGAGAAACTGAACACAACACAGCAGAGGTCAGAATGAGACTTTTAAAAGACGAGGCAAAGCCAGCTACTGCCTAGGTGCTGACCCTGCTGTCGCGGTAGGAAAAGGGTCCTATACCAACTGCCAATGTTTGATGGAGTAACCCGTGAGAAGTTGCTCTGGAAACTTTCCTAACCTTGATTTCCAAAATTGGCTCTCAAGAGATCCGTCCTGGAAAGCATTCATTCCATTCCTTCTGTGCTTCACAGTTAGCATAACACCAAAGGGTCAGGTCTCTCATGATGTGTGACCACTGGGTTAGGGGAACATAGCCCCCTGCCAACACACACACACACACACACACACACACCATTCACAGTGAATGTAGACATAAGACTTCTAAAGATAAAATGAACGTGTCAAAGCCCCTTAGCACAGACACAAACTATTTTAAACTAATGCTCTTTAGATATCCAGAAGGAAAAAAGACACAAATGCTTATTTTGGCCCACGAGTATGCAGAAGAATCTGTTTTCTAAGTTTGCATATTTTCCAGACGAATCATTTTAAGCATCCAATGAGTCTGTCTTGCCTTGCTGCTTTACCCAAGCTGCTATAATTTCAGAGGGTTTAATGGGGAACAAGGACAGCAAATCTTTTTGTTTTGCTTGGAGCCTCGGGCCCAGTTTTGCCTCCTCTTCTCTTGCCAATACTTTTGCAGAGGATTATGGTAGATAAAATATCTCACTCATTGGAAGAAAAGAAATAATAAGCAAACACTTAAATTAGAAGATTTTATTATTCACCCAAATTCAAAGTTGCAATACAGCTTTTGCTCTACCCCAGAGTTTGATAATTACCATGTGTTGCCCACCCTTCAAATTCCCTTTCCTATCCTTCTGCATGGGTGAGCAGGGGACAGAAGAGGCTGTCTGTTCCCATAAAGACTTACCGATTCAGAAACCCTAGGACGCAACTCTACTCCACTCCATCGGGTTGCTGTGAGTCAGAACTGCCTTGACAGCAATGGCTTGGGTTTGCAAGCATGAGGGGCTTGTTGCATGCCACAATCTGCTCTGATTAGCTTATTGTGCTGTCAGTGCCCAAGCACATTGGGTAGCAACAACGGGAAAGGGTGAAGTATTATGGCCTGAATTGTGCTCCCCACCCCCAAATACGTGTGGAATACAATCACCTTCCATTATGTCAGCAGCTATGATGTAATTGCCTACCATCATACAATCAAATGTACTTTATAGTTAATTCGTTTCTTGAGGTCATATTAGGATCCTAAAACTAGTCACTTTTGAGTTGGACAAAACGTTGCAGAATAATGTACACAACACGAAACCATTGATAGAAAAACTCTGTTAAGTGGGAAGGAGAGGGAGGGCAGAGTGGAGACCCAAAGTCCATCAGCAGTCAATTGGACTCCCCATCAGAAGGGCCACAGGAAGAGAAGAGCCAGTCAGGGTGCAGTAGAGCATCAATGAACCACAGAACCTTCGTCTAGTTCTTTAACGCTTGCTCCCCACCCCACTGCCATGACCCCAATTCTATCTTACGAATCTGGCTAGACCAGAACATGTATACTGGTACAAATAAGAGTTCACAACACAGGGAATCCAGAATAGATAAACCCCTCAGGACCAATAAGGAGAACAGCGATACTAGGAGGGTAAGGGTGCGGGGCGGTTGTAAGGGTGAACAAATCACAGTGACTGACATATGACCCCCATCCCAGGGGGACAGACAGCAGAAAAGTGGGTGAAATGAGACAGTGGTTGGTGTTTGACATGAAAAAAAATTATAAATTATCAAGGGGACATGAGAGAGGGAGGGTGGGGGAGGGAAGGAAAAAATGAGGAGCTGATGCCAGGGGCTCAAGTAGAAAGAAAATGTTTTGAAAAAGAAGGCAACATATGTACAGATGTGTATGATACAATGGATATATGTATAGATTGTGATAAAAGCTGTAAGAGCCAATGAAATAAAATTTAAAACCCTGTTACATTCTAAATATGTATCTGTGTATCTGAATAAATATAGAGAAAGAAAAAAGAAAGCCTAAACACACAGGCATGCACACACACAAGGACAACAGAAATGTGAGGATCCTCCCAAAGCCACCGGCCAAGAAACATCCAGGGCTACCAACCAGGAAGCCATCAGCATGGCTAAGACCCATTTATCCGCTAGAACAGTGAGAACATACATTTCTGTTCTTAAAGCCACCCATGTGTTTCTGTTGCAGCAGCACCAGAAAACTAGGTTGGGGTACACAAATGTTAATGCTTGTAATGTGTGTCCCAAAGCCATACTGCCTCCCAAGTGTGAGAACTCACCATATCCTCAGGCCACAAGGACCCCGGGCAAGGATCCCACACGAGACCAAGTATTATTAAATCATAGAAGGCGGCCGACTTGCACCTCTCATGTTCGGGACTACGTAAAGGTTAATTGTCAACAGATGATTTGTTCTTTGCTCAGGAAAACAACTCTTATGTTGAACTCATCTGTAGTACATCATTTAGGTCAACTGTTCTAGACCAGCAGTTCTCAACCTGTGGGTTGTGACTCCTTTGGGGGTCAAACGACCCTTTCACAGGGGTCGCATAAGACCATCGGAAAACACATATTTCTGATGGTCTTAGGAACCAAGACATCACTCCTCTGTCTCCAGGCAGGTCGGCCCACATGCAGATACACCCACATATGAGTACCCAATGTGATGACATCATCGTGCCAACCCCATCACACAAGCCCTGTACAAATACAGGTGTATGTGACACGGTTGGCGCCATAACGTACTTAGGCAAACCAGTCACACATGTGTAGAGAGCAGTTACTGTGTTAAAAGCAGCTACTGTGTTGGAAGCAGCAGTACTGGGGGTAAAATGATACTTCATGAATCATAATTACTGGGTAAATGTAATATCATGTACATGTAAAAAAATCATTAACTACTATAAAAACATATATATATATGTATCTGTATAATGGGAACTTAATCTGGATGCTGATGAGTCTTTTTATATTCAGTTGTGATTGATGTGAATACACACTTACTATACTGTGACAGTAACAGGTATGTAAAAAAACAACACAGAGAATGGTAAATCATAGGAGACATTAATGAACTGTATTGACCAACTATGCCATGTTATCATCTTTTGTATTATTAAAGTTATTGTTATATATTATTTTCATTAGCAAACTATTCCATGACACTGGATCGTGTAGAGAATAACATTAAGAAAAGAAAATAGAGTGAGGATTTTTTACAGTATGGTTTTACCTGAATAATTACAGCAGGAATTGAGAAACCACAGTGTGTTATTTGTTGTGAAGTTCTATAAGCTGAATCTATGAAGCCGAACAAACTAAAATGCCATTTTGATAGCAAGCATCTGAGCTTTGCCGGCAAGGATACCAACTATTTTAAAGGCAAAGCTGATGGACTCAAGAAAGCCAGACTTGACACTGTGGCAAGTAGCACAAACAAAATGTGGTAGGCATTGAAGCTTCAGATTTGGTGGCACTCAGATTCAACAGAGCTATGAAACCTCACAGCATTGCTGAGGATTTACTGTTGCCCAAGGCCAAAGACATTGTTCGAGTTATACTCGGAGAAGAATTTGTTACGAAATTGAGTGAAATTTTCTTATCTAATGACAGTGTCTGCATTAGAATAGATGACATGTCTGCTGATATTCTTGATCAGGTAATCCAGGAAATTAAATCTGCTCCACTTCCAATATTTAGCATTCAGCTTGATGAATCTACAGACGTTGCAAACTGTTCTCAGTTACTGGTTTATGTGAGGTATGTTAGTGATGGCGACTTTAAAAAGATGAGTTTCGTTTTTGCAAACTTCTTAAAAGACAACTACTGCATGTGATGTATTTGACAGAGTTGGTTCAGTTCTGAAAGAGCACAAGATCTCTTGGGAAGAGGTTTGTGGTGTTTGCACAGATGGTGCTCCAGCTCTGCTAGGATGTCGATCTGGATTTCAATGTTTGGTACTGACTGAGTCACCAAAAGTCTTTGGAACTCACTGTATGATTCATTGGCAAATATGAGTAATGAAGATGCTACAAGAGTTACAAGAAGTAATGAAAGGCGTCATAAGTTCTGTCAATTCTGTAAAGGCGAGCACTTTAAACAGTAGACTGTTTTCACAACTGTGCAGTGAGTCGGATGTGCCCAACAAAGCTCTGTTATTTCACACTGACGTGAGATGGTTGTCGAGAGGAAACATTTTTAAACGTGGTTTTGAGCTTTGTGATGAACTCAAAACGTGTTTTAATCTGAAAGCAAGACCACAGTTTGAAGTACTTTTCAGCGATAAAAGTGAACTGCAGAGAATAGCTTACTTGGTTGCCATCTTTGCCATCTCGAATGAGTTAAATTTACCACCGCCAGGACCAAATGCAACATGCCTCAATTTGTCTGAAAAGATCCCATCATTCCAAATAAAACTTCAGCTTTGGAAAAAAAAAAAAACTGGATGAAAATAAACTTTACATGTTGCCTACCTTATCTGCTTTCTTTGAGGAACATGGTATTGAACCAGACAAAAGGATTAAGATAATAATTTCTGTGAAAGAACACTTGCACATGCTTGCAGCCAAAATGTCATCATACTTTCCAAATCTACCTGACACCCCACTTGGCAGAAGTTCATACCCAAAGTTGAAGATGCTCCTGAGACATCACAAGAGGAGTTCATTGAACTTATCAACAGTGATGCAGTGAGAACTGATTTCTCTATAATGCCAGTTACAGAATTCTGGATCAAGTGTTTGCAGTCATATCCTGTTCTGTCTGAGACTGAGTTGCACCTTCTTCTTCCATTTCCAACAACATATCTTTGTGAAGCAGGGCTTTCCAGCTTATTGGTTATAAAGTGTAAATACAGAAGTAGACTTGCTGTGGAAGATGATCTTGGTTGTGCTCTTGCAAAGACTGCCCCGAGAATTTCTGATCTGGTAAGAAAGAACTGTTGCAAAATGTAGCTATATAGTTTACTATTGTTATATTAAGACTGTTATCCATGCTACACAGATGCTTCAAGACAAAATTTCATTTATTTGTAATTAGAAATACATATTTCATAATATATATTTACATAATTTTTATGATTAATCACTCTTCTTTAATTATGTTCAATTTGTAACAATGAAAATACAGCCTGCATATCAGATATTTATATTGTGATTCATAACAGTTGCAAAATTACAGTTATGAAGTAGCAACGAAAATAATTTTATGGTTGGGGGGCACCACAACATACGGAACTGTGTCAAAGGGTCTCGGCTTAGGAAGGTGAGAAACACTGTTCTAGACTCTTCTATTGCTGCCCTTCAGGGTTTCTGAGGTTGTAACCCATTATGCCGCCAGGGTCACCATGAGGTGGAATCAACTGTATGGCAGTGCAGTTGCTTTGTGATTTTCATTTCTGAGAGTCCTTCTAGGGTCCAGGTATAATATGTGATGTAGATGCTGTCGTGTGCATGAACCTGGAACCAAGTCCTCTGAGGCGGAGTCCATTCTGACTCCCAGTGACCCTCACGTGATTTCTAAATTTCAGCCTCTATGGGGTAGAAAGCTTCATCTTTCTCTCTGAGTGGTTGGTGGGTTTGAGCCCTCAACCAATGGGAGAGCAGTTCAAAGTAGCACTCCCAGGGCTCCACTGTACACAACTTTCCAGAATGAGACAGAATGGTCCTAAGGCTTCTCTCAAGATCAAACACTAGTCACTTTTCCAAAACAGTCCATTCTTGCTTTGTGAGTATGGGAGAGGCCCTCGCAGGAGACTAGAGTAGTTCAAGATGATCTAAGGCTGAAGCGCTGTGGCTGTTGTTAGGGATCATCAACTCAGCCCCAACTCATAGACCATACGAAGAGCAGAACAATACAGTACCGAACCGTCCTCACAACTGCTGTTATGCCTGAGCTCACTGCTGCACCACTGTGTCCATCCATCTAGTCCTCCTCCTTTTTCCGCTACTCTTCCACTTTACCAAGCATCATGCCTTTTTCCAGGCCCTGGTCCCTCCTGATAACAGAGCTTCTCCATTCTTGCTTCTCAGGAGCCTTCTGGTTGTTTGCTATCCTGGAAATCCGGGGTACTTCCAATGATCTTCACCAACACTGTAATCACATGCATCAATTATTTCCCAGTCTTCCTTCATTGTCCACATTCCACATGTAGAGGAGGTGAATAATGATGACGTGGCTCGGGTCAGACACACCTTCGGCCCCCAATGACATTTGGTCTTTAAGACTTTACAGAAGGTCTTGCACAACAGATTTTCCAAACGGAATATATCATTTCATTTCCTGATACTTCTGACTGCTGTTTCTATGAGTGTTGGCTGTGAATTCAAGGAAAATGAAATCCTTGGCAATTTTCATCTTTTCTGTTTTTCATGATCTCTTCTGTTGTCTATTGGCCCAGTTGTAAGGAATTTGGTTTTCTTTACATTGAATTGCAATCCTTACTGGAGGCTGCAGTCTGGTCTTCATCAGGAAGTATCTCCAGTCCTCCTGGAAAGGTTATGTTATCTTTGTTTCAATCTTAATGTCACATTCTTCTTCACACAGTCCGGCTTCTCAGATTTTCTGTCTAGGATGTGGACTGAGTAAGTATGGTGAGAGGATGCCACGCTGACGCACACATTTCCTGATGCTGAACCATACAGTACTCCCTTGTTCTGTCTGAAGACTGCCGCTTATTCCACGTTCAGGGTCCACATGAGCACAATGGTATGTTCTGGAATTTCCTTTCTTTACAGTGTTACCCATAGTTTGTTATGATCCACACAGTCAACAGTCAAATGCCTTTTCCTAGTCAATGAAACACAAGTAAACATCTTTCTGGTAGTCTCTGCTTTCAGCCAAGGTTCATCTGTCAACAATTATATCATTGGTTCCAAGTTCTTTTTTGAACCAGGCTTGAATTTCTGGCAGATCTCTATTTCTATAGCTATTTTTGAATGATCTTCAACAATATTTTACTTGCATATGATATTAATGTTATTGCTTAACAGTATCTAAATCCTGTTGGAATGGCCTCAACAATGGATCTCTTCTAGTTGGTTGACCAGGTAGTCTTGCACATTCCTGGCATAGAAGAGTGAATGCTTTCTGTGTTGCATCAGCTGTTGAGACATTAGCTTATATTCCGTCAATTCCTGGATCATTGTTTTTGCTAATGTCTTTGGTGCAGCCTGGACTTCTTCCTTCAGTACCATTGGATCTCAATCCTATGCTATCTCCTGAAATGGCTGAATGTTGACCAGTGCTTTTGGGTACAGGGACTCTGCCTAGTCCTTCCATTTTCTTTTGATTCTTCCTGCTTCAGTCAATATTTTGCCAATAGAACCTGCAATATTGCAACTTATGGCCTGGACTCTTTCTTCACTTTTTTCATTATGAGCAATTAATGGTCCATTCCCCAGTTAGCTCCTTGCCTTTGTTTTCAGTGATTATACTGAGTTTCTCTATTTCCTCTTTCCACAGATATAGTCAATTTGACTCCTATACATTCCATCCATGTAGTCACCAGTTATGTTGTTGAAAAGGCACTGATAATTTTCAGTGAATTCATTGGTCTTATAAAATGTCATATGATCTCCAGTTTAATTTCTATCCTCAAAGCCATGTTTTCCAACTAGTGGTCTTTTCTTTTTGTTTCCAACTGTTGGATTCCAATAGCAATAATTAAAAATATATCTAGATTGCATGTTTGATCAATTTCAGATTGAAGAAGTTAGTAGAATTCTTCCATTCCTCCCTTACTAGTTTTAGTGATTGGGCCATAAATTTGAATAATAGTTGTATTAACTGGTATTCCTTGTAGGTATAAATAATATCCTACCACAGATGGCATTCTACTTAAATATAGATCTTGGTGTGTTGTCTTTGACAATGAATGTTATGCCATTCTTATTAGATGTTTCATTTCTGGTATAATAAACAGTATGACTAACTTAAAATGGCAA
This sequence comes from Echinops telfairi, assembly GCF_000313985.2. Lineage (NCBI taxonomy): Eukaryota > Metazoa > Chordata > Mammalia > Afrosoricida > Tenrecidae > Echinops > Echinops telfairi. The sequence continues at coordinate 25,323,570 of NW_022111368.1, read as the reverse complement.
CTACTCATCCATCTCAGGTCATTAATGTCAGGGATATTGATATCTATGGATTCCATTTAATTTTAGATGACTGCCAACTTTCTTAGATTCTTACTTCACACATTCAATGTTCCAATTATTAATGCACACTTAAAGCTGTTTTGTTTGTCTGTTTCTTCATCTTGAGTCAGGCCCCATCAGCAAGTGAAGGGCCAAAGGTTTTGTCCATCCACATCATTAAAGTTGAATCTACTGTGACGTTGCAGCTCTTCCTCAGTGGAATTCTGAGTGCTTTCCAACTTGAGGGGCTCGTCACCCAGCAGGGTATCAGACGATGGTCCATTGCTACTATGAAGTTTTTCAGTGGCTAATCCTCAGTCAGTAGTGGACAGTTTTTTCCTTACTCCCGGTCTGTGCTTTGTCTGCAAGTGCCACTGAAAACGGTTTGTCTTGGGTGACCCTGACAGTATCTGTGACACAGCTTCCAGCATTACAACAGCATACAAACTACCATAGAATGAGACAAATGGGAGGGGGGGGTATGCATCTGATTAAAAGCAATAAATCAGCACTTCCTTTTGAGTACTGTCTAGAATCTAAACACACATTTTATAATTCATCAGGCATCCCTGGCAAGTGCCTTTGCAGATGGCATTAACTCTGTGAGCACAGAGTTTAGATGCGCTCAGGTACTCTTCCACAGTACTCAAGGAAGGAAATCGGTCAAGGAAACCTGCATGTATGCATTCCAAAAAAGCATAGATTCATCGCATGAGAACTCTTGCCAGAATAACTAACACAAGGTAATCTGTTCCAAAGATCCCTTGGGAATCTGATCCAGTCCAGAGATATATATTCGTCAATCCAATCAGACCTCAACCACCCCAAAGTTCTCATGACTTTGTCCTTCCCAGAAAATAAACAAGCTTTGATGAGGTCTTTAATATTTAGATCTCTGGTAATGCTGCAGTTAAGCTCTCACCTGGTAACTTGGCTAATGGCTTTAACCCACCAGTCGCTCCCAAGGAGAAAGATGTGGCTGTGGGCTTCCACAACAAGTGACAGCCTTGCGAACCCCACTGGAAGTTCCACTCTGTCCTGTGGAACCCCTGTGAGCCAAAATACACTTGACGGCATTAAACTGAGTATCCAACACCTTATTGGATGGCCTAGGACTGTCCTTTTGGTTCTCACGTATGTGTGTACACGTACACTGGCGTGTGTGTGTGTGTGTGTGTGTGTGTGTATGTGTGTGTGTGTTCCCTAATACCCTGATATGCCTCTTGAGGCTTCACAACTCCAGAAGGGTCATACAGAGAGCTCCTCAACACAGAACAAAAGGAAGACCCACAGGGGTCATAAACAGACGTGGAGAAAAACAAAACAACTCAAAAACTCAATGTCATCACTTCAATGCCAACTCATAGTGATCCTATAGGGCCGGGAAGAACTGCTTCCGAGACTCTAAGTCTTCTTATACATTTATTGATTTATTTTCTTGTTCTGTTTTATCTTTTAAAAAAATCATTTTATTGAGGGCTCATACAACTCATATCACAATCCATCCATCCATCCATCCATCCATCCATCCATCCATCCATACATTGTGTCAGAGACTGTACATCTTTATAGGAGGAAAAAAGCCCTAAAAAAGCCCTGTCTTTCTCCCTTTGTGCGGCTGGTGGTTTTGAACTGCTGACCTTGCAGATCACAGTCCAACGCCTAGTCACTGCCCCACCAAGGCTCCTTGTGCCTTGAAGCAAAGGAGTGACTGAAAAAGAAGATAGGCTGGCAAACAAAACTGCACATACTAGAAAGTTATAACCTCATAAAGTTTTGTGCAGTGTTAAATGAGGCCACCAGGGCTCCTTGTGACTTGAAGCAAAGGATGAACTAAAAGGAAAATAGGCTGGCAAACTAACCTCACGGACTAGTAAGTTATAATACTATAAAGTTTCGTGAAGTTTCAGGATCTGCTTCTACCCTTTAAAACCATAGGCTATCCGTATGTGAAAGAAAAATGCTCACAGCGTTGAAACACAAGAGCATTCTTCAATTCTCGAACCAATAGACTTTGATATTAGCTACTTCCTATATCCAGATCCCAAGTAAAGATATACTAATTACAATGGTTTTGCCCTAAAATGTAGATATCCATATCCTTTACATTACATTTACAAGCCCCTTCTGTCATAAGTACATTGGAAGGTGTTAGAGTTTTAACATTTATAATGGCCCCCGTAAGGAAAGTGGTATTATTAGCTTTCCTCTCTGTGCGAAACCTTCTTAGGGTTCTTGTTTGCATGCTGGTTTACTCCTTCACTCCAGCTCTGAAAGGACGGTGTGTAGTTTAGTTTTACACTCTTTGCATCTTGTTTAGCATTAGGATGGCGGGATCCTCTGCGGTTTCTCCATGGTGTCCTTTCTTACTTAAATGACTGTGTCTTGGCAGCCAGGAGCAGAGCAGAGGTGGGGAATAGCACAGAGGGTGGGCTAGCCTCCCTGCCCTACATTGGTTTGTCTGCTTATAATCAAACTCTGGCCAAGTCATTTCAAGTGCTAATCTATGTGGAGCTCTGTAATTGGAAGAGAGTAAGATGGGGAACAGAAAATTACAGTAACGGCATCTATGAAGTGATGCAATTATATATCACTACCTTGGTGCGACCTGTGAATTCAGCAGCGGTTTGAAAATCACTGACAGTACAGAGGTTGAATCTGAGTCTTTAAAAGGACAGCATTTGTTCACATATTGTTCACAAATCTCAAAAACTTACTAATGAAAGTTATAACAATTGAAGATGGGAAGATCACCTTAGGAAGAATAAAATCTTACTCTCTGCTGATGCCTTTTCTGCTTTTACGACTGAATCCCATCCAAAGGGGCAGTAAAAGGGCATTTTTACTTTTCTTCAGATTTCTGGTAGGTATTTTAAAAAGTTCTACAGTATATCATAGATGAAAGGCTTTTCTGTCATCTCCCCTCCCACTGAATATTTGGAAGCGTTCAGAACTCTCCAACGACTTCCATACACACAAGATATCAGAGAGTTAAGAGCTAGCATACATTTTTAGGTCATTTAAGAAGAAAACATAAGCTCCAATTAGCAACCCACCACCAATGAATCGATCGGACTCATCCTGACCATTTGGCAGAGTCGAGGGCTGGACTCTCTCAGGAAGCAGAGGCCACATCTTCCCGTGGAGCAGCCATGAGCTCACACCTGTCAGCCTTGTGGTGAGTAGCCTGGAGCTAACCCACCGTACCACCTAGCTCCGTGCGATGGGCCCCCTTTACATACGCTCTGTAAGGGGTCCCACATGCATTGTGCACTTTGTGACTGCTCTGGCATTTTACTCTCATCTTTCATAACACAAAAACAAAAACAAGACAAAACAGCATGAAGGCAACAAAGAGTTTGCGCTCTGTAAATCCCAGACTAGTCTTGAGTCCTAGCGTTGCCACATAGGGAATGTGTATTTGGGCAAGTCCTTGAACCCCTCAGGCCCTCTTCCTGCCTTTGTAAAAGGGACAGGAGATGTTCGAGCTGGCCCCATCAGCAGCAAAGTGGCCAGCTTCATCGTTCTCTGACTCACAGCTGTGCTACAGGGCAGGGTGGAACTGCCCCTGCGAGTTTCTGAGGCGGTAGCTCGTTACAAGAGTAGAAAGTTCTCCCCCAGCTTTCTCCTGCAGAGATGCTGGTGGTTTCGAACTGCTGACGTTGCGTCTTGCAGCCCGACGCTTTAAGTACAACACTAACCTCCCTTCAGTTTGAGCCATGAACATGGTCATACCATGAAAGGTGCAATTCTGCTTCTCGGCCATGAGAGGTGGAAATATGAGCTAGCTGAAAATGAAGTACGGAACCAAGCAGTTAAGCACTTCTCAGATGACAAAGGCAAGTCCGTTCAGAAGCTGAGAGGCATTGGGGTGGGGTGGGGTGGCAGTAAACAGGACAGATACGGAACAAAACATTTGTGGATTTTTTTTAATGCTATGGTGCTATAAAGTAAAATAGTAAAAAATAAAATGATAACTTCACATGAATCCATCCATTGTCAACTTGCTATAAACTATTCAGAGGATTTGGGCTGTTGCAGTAAGAGACTCAATGTGCCCTGGAGTATTGTTGTCCTTTACCGTGTTGTAGCTCCAATGGCTGGACTCCCACAATGCCATCTGTTTCTGACACTTGGTCTCATTAGTACGACTACTTTTATTGAGACACACAGTAATGTTTCTCATACCATCTTAGCTAAGCATTATTTATTGTATCTCTATATACAACAATATTAACATAGCCAAGCACCAGGCTCGGCTCTTGAGGGCACCATTAAAATCAGCCAGTGTTCAGTGAGAGATTTAATGATGGATTTAATAGTATTAAATGGGAAAGAATGCCCTTGGCCTTTACATTCTCATTTAAAAACATATAAAAGAGCAGTAATTCAGGCAGTTCTACTTCTCGCAGAGATTTCGCTTTAAATCACAGATGGCAACGGGGTGGCCATGCGGTGTGCTGGCTGACTGCGACCACCTCACTCTGACCGAAGCCAGCACTGCCTCACCGGGTCATAACTAGCCAAGCAGAAACCAGTGAGCGCCGGGGGTAGCACTGAGGGTGGAGGGCAAGTGAGAATGACCCCAGGGTTTCAACTCCAGGCTGGCTCCCATGGTGCCAGCCCTCCACATGTGCTGTCTGAAGGTTTCATTTTTGCTTTCTAAGACACGCTCCTGGTTGGCCTCTTCGGTTCACAGAGTATTAAGGCCACATGCACATACATCCTGCTTTCACGGTCATTCATTTCTTTTTTCTTTTCTCCCATGAAATACATCATTTAGTTAAATGTCAGTCCCCTCTGGAGTATATCCTGAAGTTTGTACGATTCTGAGCAGAGGCCAGAGGCTGGATTTCAAACTTGCATCTCTGGAAACCCAGAGGGCTTTGGCAGAGCAACTAGAGCCCGGATTTCAGTCAGATGTTTGCCTTTGACCTTGCTATTTTATATTAGCTCTGCCATTTTGAGCTTGAGAACCTTCAGAGTTCTCCCCATCTGTAAAATGGGCAGGGCACTAAGTGCCTCCAGTAGGTGCCACGAGAATTAAATTAGATAACATTGTGCAATGCTTAATAAAAAGCCGGGCATTTACAACTTTGCTAAGATGTTGTTTAAGACTTGGGCCACTATTCCTGCCTACTTTTCCAGGTTTTCTACATTCTGTTTCTTGGTCGGGAATAATAAAGACACGGGTGATCGGAATGACAATGTGGCCGCTCTCTCTGGACCTCTATCAGGCCTCTCTGGAAGGCAGTGGGGATTAACATGAAATGGGCAGCAGCCTCCTCTTCCTGGGAGCATCCAGAGAAACATTCATTTGGAAATGCTGGACACCAGTTTTGAGGGGGAGTCACATCGGGAAGCGGCTGGGGGAGGTCTTCTGCTCTTGGTCTCTGCCTTGACTGCCAGGAGGGAGTAACGGCGCCATCTCATCCCTCCCACACTAGTTTAGGCCTTGTCTGGAAAAAACACACCAATGGCTGAAGCACAACCGTTGCAAATCAGAGCTATCTGCAGGAGAAGTCTCTGTGTCTTTGAATGCAAACTGCAGGATCATTGAGCTAATTTCAACAATGAGAGGAATGGGAATCCAGTCAAAATTAGGGACGCTGGTGATGATGACACCTAAAATTAGCTCCTCGGTGACAGCTCATGCGAAAAGAAATGCAAAGTGATTGCTCATCAGAAAATACATACATTCCCTTGGGAGCGCTCTTGCCTGTGAGAAATCCTTCCAGCAAAAATCGACTACTCCAGCATTTACCAACCTGCCTTAGAAAACCCTGCAAGGTAATGTTTCTTGACTGAAAATGTACATACAGCACAGATAGCACGGGGAAGTATGGCAGCCACAGAAGACACCTGATCCATGTGAAACACCGACAGAGAAGAGGGGAAATGGCCCAGGAACTGCCTGGAAACATGATCACAACAGGTAGACGTGGTAACCATGCAAACAGTGGCACCCAATCCAAAGCAACTCAAAACATGCTAATAAACCGGCCTGACGTGCGTCCCGACATGAGATGAAGTGGACCTCATTAACGCTCTGTGATTTTTGAACGGGACACACTAAATAGAATCCTCTGTGAATGACTGAATGAATGATCTAACTTTGCTTCTCTTGGGTAAAAGAACCTTAACAAAGACTCATGCCACGTGAAGATAAAATGCGTCCTTTATTAAGAATAACTTGCTTTTGCGGTCTTATTACCAGCATTCACTAAGTGATAACGCGAGTCTATGGATTCTCAGCCAGGGTCAATGTCTGGAGACCTTTTTTGGTTGTCACAACTGAGGACGTGTGTGCAACTGCCATGGGGGCTACTCAGCATCCCCAGATGCAGGGTAGACCCCCACGACAGAGTGTCAAATGCCAAGAGAGCCCAGACTGAGAAATCCTGATAAACACACAATTCAGCAATTCGGCAACTTGGCATTCGCGCAATAAAAACACGTGTTCACACAGAAACTTGCACATAGTAAGAACTTTATTTATAAAGGGGAGGAGGGTTCTGGAAGACTCAAGTTCAATGAACAAATGAGCACTGCACTTGCTGGAACACGACTGAGCAAGCAGAGAATGAACTCAGATGCAGACAGCATGGAGGAACCGGAAACAACCTGATGCAGCCAGAAGGCATGCGCCAAGAATGCATGCTACTTGATCCCATATTTATGACACAGATTCTAGAACTGGCTTATGTAAAACTAACCTGCAGTCATTCAACCACAGCAGGGATGGCCTTGGCTTGGGGGCCGGGGTGAAAAGTGGAGTTTCTTTTTTTTTATGGCTACCCAGATGTCCTAGAACAATTTTTCTGTGAAGATTATGTCCTTTCCTCCACAGTCTATTATATACAAGATAAGTTGGTCTTTTTCTGGGCTCTATCCATTTGTTTCCCTAAGCACCACAGTGTATCTCCCCATTTATTATGGGCTTCTTTATCTCAGTAATATGTACAGTCTTCACTGTATAATTATTGCATGTTTTGTTACATTTACCAGTAATTACCTTACAATTCTGATAGCACTTTATTCTGGGATTGGAAGAAATTGCTTGTGTTTAGAAACTGTCAAGCATGGAAGTCCCTGCCTTGTTCACTATCTTAAGAGGACAGCAGTTTTTCCTGTCTCACTAGGTGCGACATCACTCCAGACTTTACGCGGACGCCTTTTGTCAAGCGGAGGAAGTTCCCCAACATGCTTAGTTTGCAAAGAGGTAATTTTGTCACCTGCTTTTCCTACATTGGTTGTAATGATGTCTTGATTTATGAACAGACAGATTACTTATATGGCTTTTCCATGTTAACCTTCCTTGCATTCCTGCCAGGGCTTTCGCTTGGGCATGGAACAGCTTTCCAAACGTACTTCCGGATCCGATTTGCACAAATTCTGTGTCTACGTAAGAGTGCATGGTTTCCTTCGTCTTGTTCTGATGGCAGATAGGGCTTCATGAAGCATCAGAGAAGTGCTTGCTCTTCTTTTGCTTTTTTGGATAAAGTTTTACATGATTAATACTTTTTTCTTAATTGTTTGACAACATTTGCTACTGGAACTTGGAGTTTTCTTTGAGAAATTACAAACTCAATTTAACACAGATATTGTTACATACATTTCACTTCTTTTTATTGTGAGTCAGGTGAGGGTTTACGTTTCAGAACATTGTTGTATCCCACAATATAAACACCTTATTAAAGCTCCCAATAGCTTGCTCTGTCCCTTTCCTTTTCCCCTTCTTATTCATATAGAATATTATCTTTCCCTTCCACGGGGCTAGCACCTGTATACTCTCTAACACAGTGGTTCTCAACCTTCCTACTGCCTTGACCCTTTCATAGAGGTCCTCATGTTGTGGTGAGCCCCCAACCATCAAATTATCTTCGCTGCTACTTCACAACTGGAATTTTGCTACTGCTATGAGTCGGGAGACCCCTGTGAAAGGGTTGCTTGACCTCCAAAAAGGGTCATGACCCACAGGTTGAGAACCGCTGCTCTAGCATACTGCTTCCCCTTCAGATTTCATTAATCCCTGATTTGGTCATTTTTTTAATATTAAAATCAAAGTTTCATATTCCATCTGTTTACTTAATGAGCATAAACTTTATTGGTACAAAGTTGCTCACAAGAGTTGTCAAACTTGAAGCTGAACTTACTGCCTTCAAGACAACTCCAATTCAGAGTGACCCTACAGGACAGGGTAGAACTGCCCCTGTGGTTTTCTGAGACTGTAACTTTACGGGGCTAGAAAGCCTTGTCTTTGAGTCCTGGTAGCGAAGTGTGTTATGGATTTGGCTGTTAACCTCAAGGTCAGCAGTTCAAAACCACTGCTATTCCCCAGAGAAAGATGGGATTTCTACTCGTGTAAAGAGTCACTGTCTTTGAAACCCACAGAAGCAGTCCCACTCTGCCTTGGAGAGTCTCTATGAGCCAGTGCCAATCCCATGGCGATGAATTTGTTTTTACAATAGCCCTATTTGTTACTCTTTCAATGCCTCCGAGGCCTGTCGCACGATGCTCTCGCTTTCATTGCTGATAGAGTTTCTATTTTCTCTCGACTTCACGTTTTTTTTATTAGTTCACTTAAAGCATTATTAAATTTATTGATCTTTTCAAAGATCTAGCTTTTCCCATTTTAATAGTTCTGCTTTCATTGTTATTACTTCCTCCTTCTACTTCCTTTGGGTTTAATTTGCTCTTCCTTTGCTAGATCCTAAGGAGGCAGAAACTTAGATAATTGATTTTCCACTTTTCTTCTAACATCAACGTTTACATTTAAAGTCAAACAGTAATGCACTGCGAAGTCTTACTTTTACAGATTGCGTGTGTGTTGGGGTTACCGGCCTTTCTTCTCATCTTCTTCTTTAACCTCCAAAGTTATTTAGAAGTGTTTGGGGGTTTTCCAGCTAATATTTTTGATTTCTAAAATAATTCTGCTTTGGTTACAAAACATACTCTATTATTTCAAATCCTTTAATTTTTTGAAACTTCTTTTACGGTCAAGAGAAGGAAACATTTCACCAAATGCTCCCTGTGCGCTCAGAAAAGAAAGCCTCTCCAGAACGGTTGGATCTTGTGTTCTATGTGAGACTCATGAAAACCAGAAATGGACAAGACTGCCTTGTCTTTCCAGGTCTTGTAGGCTTTCTACTTCTGATGAGATGCAGCTTTACCACTGTTCTGTCACTCATTTTTGTGAGAAATATGGTAATTTTGAGTTTTCTTTGTCTGACAGGTTTCCACCGTACATATTTTCAGCTTCCACAGGATTTACAGTATAAGGGTAACTAATAGTGCTCTTGGATATGGGGAGTTACATTTGAGTGGCAGAGGGTTAATTAGACCAAGATGATTGATTGTATTGTTAAATCTTCAATAATCCTACTCATTTTCTTGTCTATTTGTTTCATCAAATGAAAGGGGACACTACGTCTCCAATTAAAACTGAGAATTGCTCCGGAAAGTCCTACTCTTCCTTGTGTTTCATGCAGTGTCAAGTACCTCACCAAATACACACACGTTTAGAACTGTGCATTTTTTATGACTGGACCTTTTTATGAATTTGAAAGCATCTCTAGAGTCCTGGAAATATTATTTGTCCTGAATTCTCCTTTGTCTAATATTAATAAAGTTCCTCAAACTTTCTTTGGATTATTTTTTGCATGTACCTTCCATCTTTTTCCTTTACTTATCTTTTTGGTTACATTTTAAATGTTTCTTGCAGACGGTACATATTGATTTCTTCTTTTATAAACCATTGCTGTGGTTTAAGTTCTTGTTTAAACCATTTACACTTAATAGGATGTTCAATATAGATGTATAAATATTAATATGGTCCAAGTTATGTCTACCACCTTAATGGCTTTTCTCTATTCTTCCAATCTGTTCTTTGTTCATTTTCTTCCCATTTCCTGCATTTATTTATATTCACTGCTCCTTCTTTGTATTATTTTTTTCCCTACTGTTGGCTTAAGAATGATATCTGTTTAATTTTTAAGTGACCATACTCCAGGTTTGCAATAGGCATCTTAATCTACCAATGGTTTGCTGGATCTGTGCTGTTGCTGTTGTATTGTTAGGGGCTATCAAGTTAGTTCCAGCTTATAGCAACTCCATGTAGAACAGAAAAAACACTGCCCAGTCCAATGCTTTCCTTACAATCACTGTTATGTTTGAGAGTATTGCTGCAGCCACTGTGTCCATCCATCTTCTGGGGAGTCTTCCTCATTTTCACTGCTGTACTTTACCCAGCCTGACTTCCTTTTCTAGTGATTGACCTCTCCTGATAACATAGCCAAAGTACAGGAGACAAAGTCTTGCCATCTCCATTTCTAAGGAGCTTTCTCTTCTGGAAGCCCACAGTGCTTTCAATTATTCTTGGCCAGCACCATAATTCAAATATATCAACTCTTCTGGGATCTTCTTTATTACCTAACTTTCACACGCATATGCTGCAATACCATGACTTGAGTTAGATATACATTATCCCTCAAAGTGATGGCCTTGGTCTTCAACACTTTAAAGAGGTCTTTGTGCAGATTTGCCCAAAGCAATACATCATTTGGTTTCCTGACTCTGCTTCAATGAGCACTCATTGTGGACCCCAGTAAGATGAAATCCTTGACAACTTTCATCTTGTCTCTAAAATGATGTTGTCTATGGGTCCCATTGTGAGGATTTTGGTTTTTCCTTTTACAGTGAATTGTAATCTGTACTGAATGTTGCAGTCCTTGATCTTCATAAGCAAATGCTTCAAGCCTTCCTGGCTTTCTGCAAGCAAGATTGTATTATTTACATATTATAGGTTGTTAATAAGCCTTCCTCTAATCGTGATGCTGATTCTTCTTCATATAGTCCAGCTTCAGATTATGTGTTCAGATAGAAAAAGTATGGTAAAAGGGTGCAACCCTGAAACACGCCTTTCCTGATTTTAAACCAGGCACTATTTCCTTGTTCTGTGTGCAAAACTGCCTCATGATCCAAGTATAAGTTCTGCATAAGTACAATGAAGTATTCTGGTATTCCTATTTTTTCAATGTTATCCATACTTTGTTATGATCCACAGGGTTGAATGCTTTGTATAGCTAATAAGCACAAGTAAATATCTTTCTGTTATTCTCTGCTTTCAGCCAAGATCCATCTGATTTCAGCAATGCCATCTCTTGTGCCATGTTCTCTTCTGAATCTGCCTTGACTTTCTCTGAGTTCACCGTCACTGTACTGCTGCAAGCATTGTTGTATGATCTCCAGCAAAAATTTTACTTGCGTGTG
>NW_022111368.1:25309420-25310755 GCF_000313985.2 Echinops telfairi | reverse complement strand
GTACAAATGCGCTTTACACAATTGATGTGTGTATGGATTGTGATAAGAGTTGTATGAGCCCCTAATAAAATGATTTTAAAAAAATCTTTATGGGAGAAGACAGCCTCATCTTTCTCCCTCAGAGCATCTGATGGTTTTTGAACTGTGGACCTTGCTGGTCAAAGCCAATGCTTCACTCACAGGTCTACAAGAATTTCTTTAAACCACATAGAAGGGGAGGCAAATGTCAAGGAACACTAAAACATTTCTAGAGACATGCCCACGCCAAGAATTAACATGGCCGAGACACTGAGTTGGCTGATGGAATTGGGAGAAAAATAAACTTTTGTTCTTCAAAGAAATTTATTGTTTGAATCTTTAAATTTCTGCTTTGGCATCAGTAGGTACCCAATACACCTATTTACTCCTGATTCCTGAGATTTCGACTTCTCAAGTGTTAACATACTAACACTTTCTGTAAGCTCCTAACAATGTAAGGTCTCTTTCATCCAATCTGCTTCAACTTTTGGAGAATTCTAGCACACATATCGAAGTCTGTTAACTTTGAGCACGTGGGATTTTATCCTTTGAGTCCCTTCAATAAAAAGTCATTAACCTGGACTTCACTGTTGCAGGTTTTGGCGATGGTGGATATTCAGAGTCACGGAAGTTAAGGGACTAGCTTTGCTAATGGGAAGAGTAGGGGGTGGGTCCTTCAGGGACCAAGGAACCAGCACGGAGATTCTCCTGTGCAGACAGAGGATCCATTCTCAACGGGAAAGAACCTTCCTGCCGCTGAAGCACAGAAACGAACTTCCTGCTGCATTAAGGAACATCTGGATTGGAGGGTCCTGTCCTGCTAAAAAGCTTTAGCCACAAACTTGCTGCTTTAACCTCTAGCTATAGGACCTTGAACTACAGCTTCTCAGCTCAGGCATTAAACTCTGACCAGACAACTAGAAACCGTGAACACAAAAGCTTCAACATTAGTACTTACATAGAATGGTATGTGGTGTCTGAAATAGTTCCAGTCTTATCTAGCCAAATTTCTTTATCATTTTTGTAAGTCAATCCTTTTCGCGACTCTTTCCATAGCCACCTCAGAACTATTTTCTTTGTTAAATACACGCTGGCGCAGGTTTTTACATGTGTATTATGTATCAATTATCATATAATTGCATAATTACTGTAATTGGATTTAACGACATAATTAGAATGTGTAATTACATAATTAAAACATGTAATTACCAAGTTAAAAAAGTTATGGAAATGATTTTTTATATGAATGATGCATGCATGAGTAGGCAGCTAATAAGCAAAATTAAATATCTTTCTGTTATTCTCTGCTTTCAGCCA
>NW_022111368.1:25306365-25309084 GCF_000313985.2 Echinops telfairi | reverse complement strand
AGTTTGCATGAACCCTGGAAAGAGTGCATTCCGTTTTGCCCAGCAAATCAGAGCTTGGCCTTAAAGGCATAATGTTACTTTTAGAATGAAATGTTGTACCATAAAACGAAACTCCATCGAGTTGATTCCAACTCATTGTGACCTTAGAGGGCAGGGGGGAACTGCCCCTGGGGGTTTCTGAGGCTGATTCTTTATGGGAGTGGAAAGCCTCGTCTCCCCCCTCCAGGTGACCAGTGGTCAGCAGCCCAGCACATACCCACTCTGCCACCAAGACTCCTACTCCATATGAACACAAAATAATGCTGCCTCTATTCATTTCAAGTCCATTTAAAGATTCTTTTTGAAGCTCAAAGTGGTTTCCTTCCCGGGCAAGGTGATGCTCACAGTACAAAGGCCCTCTTGCTGGAGTTAAGAAAGAGAATCAGATGTCCTCCCTCCGGCCTTACATTTGCAGACAGACACAAGCCAATAACTAAAACACTGAAATGTAAGCACTCTTGAAAAACATATTTCCTTATTGTCTAATAAGTTATTATGGACCCCTGGTGGTGCAGTGGTTATGTGTCGGACTGCGATTCGCACAGCTGGCAGTTCAAAACCACCAGCAACTCCTTGGGAGAAAGAGTGGGCTTTCTACTTCCACAAACAGTGAAAGTCTTGAATCCCACCGGGAGTCACTATAAGTCAGCAAGGACTCGATGGCAGTGAGTCTGGAGTTTTTAGAGTCAGTTATTATAATGTGCACCCCAGGAGATAGTCCACCTTGTCAAGGGCAGCAATCAATTATTTATTTTTCTGACCATAATAAACACAGGAGTCGATTACCCTCTGTGCAGGATAGTCTGTACTCTTTGTAAGTTCCACGGCACTTTGGAGGCCTTGACAATGTGGCACTTCTCACATTATCGCATCACGGTGCCACCACTGCTCTAGAAGGCTGGGCGCCAGGAGAACAGTTTCTCAGTTCTTAAGCCTGTTGTCCATGTGCTCCAACTTCCTGAAGGCATCTCCTAGGCACGCACACACACAGACACACACTCACGCAACACATACATGTGCCTGCCCTCTTGACACCACACAGAATAACCACGCACAGCCTTCAATGCTCCACAGAGAAGCTGGCAAGTACTCCTCCAGCTCATCCTCAGATGACGACTTATTCTTGGACAAAGACAGACAGACAGACACACAAGTAAAATGAAAGAGCCACACGCCTCACTGAGATGGCATTAAACACAGAGCAGTCATAATCAACTGCAGGCAGCGGCTTTACATCGTGCATCACATCAGCCATGAGAAATAAGGTCTGCATCTGTCAGATCCAATCAGCCTGGCTTCAGGGGTGGCCCACTTTCAGCAGGCTGGTCCAGCTGGATTCATCCTGGGAATTCATCTTTGTTGTACCTTAAATTTCAAGTCATTAATTAATGGCCTCCACAGCATTGACTAAACTATTTTCTTCCCGGACTGTATGTGAAGCGGGGGGGCGGGCGTGGGAGACACAACAAAGAGTGGGAGGTCGTTTCTGCCCTTGTGGGACTCATGTTGTAGGCATGTAAAAGGCCTCACCAGTGAACATCACAGCACATGCTACACTCTGGGGTGAAAGTGTGCGCTGTGTGCCCAGGAGCATGGAGGAGGAAAGAAACTGCTAGACAAATCCAATTCATTGCTCCCTGTCTGTTTTCTGTGGGTAATCACGCTAGACTTGGAGAGGAAATCCTAGCTGAACTTTCTAGGTTAGAGCAGGTAACTTAGACGGACGCTGAGGTTCAAGAATTTGGAGTAGAACACAGACCCTCTAGTTTCAGGAGCTCTTCTTCTCAACGTACACCCAAGCCCACCCGCCCCACACTCATTCTAGATCAGCGGTTTTCAACCTGTGGGTCAAGATCCCTTTGGCAGTCGAAGGACCATTTCACAGGGGTCGTCCGATTCATAACAGTAGCAAACTTACAGTAATGAAGTAGCAACCAAAATAATTGTATAGTTGGGGGTCACCACCACACGAGGAACTGTATGAAAGGGTCAGGGCATTAGCAAGGTTGAGAACCACTGCTCTAGATAAAAGCTCCCCGGTGTTAACCGGAATGTTTCTTTGCTGAGAATTGACTTGGTAACTCAAGGCAAGCACTGTGTCTGGCAGTAATAAGCACTAAATGCTTAACGGAGTCCCGGGGGCAAAACGGATGAGGTATTGTGTACTAACCACAAGGTCAGCAGTTTGAAACTACGAGGTGTTCAGAGGGCCCCCGGTGAGTTACATCACAGTCTTGGAAACCCACAAGAGCAGCTGTACTCTATCTTACAGGGTCCCTGTGAGTTGGAATCACCTCGGTGACAATGACTTTGAGATGTTGACCGCTGAACTCTTGTGCGAAGGCCACTTGTAATCAGCCTTATGATCACTGGGCTCTTTCGAGTGTGAAAAAGCACACGTTTCTTTGAAGATGAAGATGTGCCTGCCCCAACCTAGAGTGTTTTCAATGACTTCACATGCCACTGAAAATATGAAAGTTAATCATGGAAAAGAACTTTTCACATGTGAAAGTCAATAACAGAAAAGAAAACTAGAAGGACGAATGTGCGTGAACCATGGAGCTGGTGAAAAATAGTAAACACTCGAATTTGATCTTGCAAGTCTGGCTAGACCAGAGGAGGTACACTGGTACAGATAGGAACTGAAAATACAGGGAATCCAGGACGGATGAGCCCTATA
>NW_022111368.1:25304215-25305613 GCF_000313985.2 Echinops telfairi | reverse complement strand
TCCTTAGAAGATAGGATGGTAAGACTTCAACTTACTTGGACATGTCATGAGAAGAGCCTAATGCCTGGGAAAGAACACCCTGCTCTGTCACCCAGAGGCCACTGTCCACAAGGAACACCACATCACAACGGGGTGGACTGGTACTACAGCCACCACAATGGATAAAAACAGACCGAGGATCACAAAGATGGTGCACAGCCTAGCACCGTTTCCTTCCGTTGTACACATGGTCATCATGAACTGGCGCTGACTTGGCAACAACAAATACTCCTGTGTGTGTGTGTATGTGTGTGTGTGTGTGTTCCAGTGCTTCTGCATCATTCCATTTCTAAAGGACCATGGGGGTCCATGGAAACTTCACAGTCCCTCATGGAGCTAACCATGGCCTTGGGAGTTCGTGAGAGCCATGCTTCTGCCTTAGCTTATGCTTTTGAAGAAAGACTGAGAAGGATCGCCTCTATCTTAAGCTAACCCACAACGTTCCCGGATTTGCTTCTGTGACATTCCTGGCAGCATCAGGGCTAGTCCTTGCATAACTCAACAAATACTAATAAAAGACCACAATGGGTGAGGGAGGGGAAAAAAAGAGGAGCTGTACCATGGGCTCAAAAGAAAGTAAATGTCTAGAGAAGAATGATGGCAACTTATGTACAAACATACACTTGATACAACTGATGTATGGATTGTTTTAAGAGCTGTAAGAGCCCCCAGTAAAATGATCTTTTAATTAAAAAATTAAAAAAAAAATCATTTTATTTAGAAGATCTGTTATCCATGAGCACAAATTGTACTCTTCAGATTAGCTGGCTGTCACTTCCGACATGAGGAAGGAGGATTCTGGGTGGGAGGGAATGGGGTACGGAAAACAGAAGAGAAAAATGCCCTGATGTTTTGTTGGCTGCCTAGTCTGTGGATTCTCAAGGGCCTGTAAAGTCGGACTCTTGGGTCTGGGACAGACCCTGGCCCAGCAACAGACCCTGGCCCAGTCCCTCCTGCTGGACTCCCTCCCAACACACTCCGTTTCTGTTGTCCCTAACATGAGGGTTTATGCCCCCAAAGAGACCACTGTATTTTCTGATCTCTACTGGTAAACAAGTATTCCTGGAACTATCCCCCTAAATTCTACATTCTGCTCCCCGAGGCAGAAGAGCCAATCAGACTGTATCAGGCCATAGAAACCTGGGAAGAGCAGGCTGGAGAGGCCCGAAGGGTGCTGACTCGTCCTCCCTTTTGTACCACTTCTAGACATCACTGCTAAATCTTCCTAAGAGACTGTGGGCATGGCTGCTGATGTAAGTAACATCATGGTAAGAAGCCAAGACAAATGAATGGAGGCAGACATAAAAGCATCACATCTTAGGAAAATACACACACACACACACACACACACACACACAC
>NW_022111368.1:25300996-25303233 GCF_000313985.2 Echinops telfairi | reverse complement strand
CATTTTCTCTCCACTTAAACCCCCGGCATTAGGTCCTCATTTTTCCCCTCCCTCCCCACTCCCCCCTCCCTCATGAGCCCTTGATAGTTTATAAACTGTTATTTTGTCATATCTTGCCCTGTCCGACATTGTTTTGTCTTGTTTTTAATAGTCTTCTGTATAACATGAAACAGGTTTCTAAAGAACACTTTAGAGAGTCTAAGGTATGGTCTTAGGTGTGGGAGGGAAAGTTCCCAGTAAGGGAGAGTGACAGCAGGAACCCTGAGCTGAGAGGCTAGTTGAGAATAAGGGGCAATTTTGAGCCCCCACGGCAAACATACCACCCCACCTCCACTACAGTGACCCTCACTCTTCATGCAGGCTGTTGCTCTGGCCGGTGGGTGGGAGGGAGGCAGGTCTGCCTGTGCTAGGGGCTTCACTTACATGATTTCACTTCATTGTCATAGGACTGTTGTAATTTCATTGGGTGCTACCGAGTGGATGTCAATTCACAGAGACTCCACATCCCAGAAACATCCCACGGGTATCTGTGAATCAGGGTGGATTCAATAGCAATAAATTTGGTTGTATCTTTATGGAAGTAGACTGCTGGGTCTTTCAGCCCAAGGAGGTACAGGCTTGGAACCCCTGCTGACTTTCGGTGTAGCAGATGAGTACATAAACACTGTGTCACCCAGGTGCCTTCGTGTGCCTTTAACCCTTTCATGACCACTGAGACACACAGTGCTCACCTACATTTAACACACCTGAGGCTTAGTGGGAAACCTGTATCCCGCTTCTAAGGTGTGCTGCCATCTGGTGGGAAGTGCATGAATCTGAAGAAAACAAGTCTCATCCCACCAACCCCATCCTACTGATTGTATCAAAATCTATTATTACTTAAAACAAGAGAAAATATATTGTTTTACCAATTCATTTGAAATGCCTTCCATCACTGAAATGCCTTCTATTACTGAACCCCCCCAGCCACTCTGAGGGAGAAAGATGAGGCTACCTGCTCTTATAAGTATTTACAACCCTGGGAATTTTATAGAAAGTTGCTACGCATTTGAACCAGCTCCATGGTAGTGGGTGTTGTGGGTTCAATGTGGGAAACACATGGTTTCAACAACAAAAACAAAATCAAACCAGAAATTCAGCCTCAAGAGGATTTTAAGCCCACTTAATAGAAGCAAAAATAGGTTCAATAAGATGATATAATTCATCCAATATCATTCAGCTGTTAAGCGGTAAAGATGGAATTCAAGACCAGGTCTGCCTGTCTCTCTGTCTGACATGATACACCTTTGCCCTGATGGGTTGTTCTGGGACCGCTGTTATTTGATGGCTGAGGAGGACAAACAGGGGGGGCGTGGACTTCCTCAAAGAAGCTTACACACAAAATCCACACTTTTCTCAAGCACCCCCCCCCCATCACACTGCCCGCTATGATGTGCATGTTTCTTAATGTGCCTGCTTCTATGCTGTATGTTCCTTTCTGCAATCTTCTTAATTACTATTATCCGGAAGCATTAGCTCCTTGAGTAAGAGGCCGTGCATCATATACTCTTCAAAAGTCTAGTTTGGGGCATAAAGAACATTGTATTCAGGAGGCCTTCAGTGATTATTCAGGGACAATTTAGGAGGCACAGTGCACATCAGAGAACTCACTGCCATTGAGTTGATTCTGACTCATAGTGACCGTGTACAGGGCAGAGCAGAACTGCCTCCTTTTGAATTTCCAAGACTGTAACTCCTTATGGGAGCAGAAAGCTTCATCTTTTTCCCACAGAGCAGCTAGAGGGTCTGAACTGCTTACCTTTCAGTTAACAGCCCAAAGCATATCCCACTGGAACACCAGCATTCCTCTTAGGTATATGAACTCATTGGGAGGGGGGGGGGCATATCTATCTGATTCATAGTGATATTCAACATCTCTTTTGGAATATAAGCCATGCTTGGTAAACTGAATTAAGATCAACTTTAGGTCATCCTCGGGGTGCAATGATTATGTCTTCACTTACTAATCAAAAGGTCAGTGATTCGAACCCAACTAGGGGCTCTGCTGGCAAAAGCCCTGTCTGTCGGTCTGCTCCTGGAACCAGGACAGCCTATAAAACTATGGGATAGCTCTTCTCGTCACAGGGGTCACATCATCTAAAGCACCTGTTGCCATCAAGCAACAAGGTAGACTTTCTTCTCTCAGCAACTTGCAGCTTTTCCTAGCAGGCACATTGATCAGTGATTTTTACTCAGGA
>NW_022111368.1:25297888-25299129 GCF_000313985.2 Echinops telfairi | reverse complement strand
AGTGGGTTACTCATTGGGTTGCTAAGCCCAAGGTCAGCAGTTTGAAGCCACTAGCCACTCCGCTGTGCATAAACTCTCACTGCCACAGTGCATAAACCTTACAGTGTGTGATATATAAGTGTCACAGTTGGCATAGTGGTTTACATGTTGGGCTGCTAACTGCAAGATCAGCAGTTCAAAACCACTACCTGATCCACTGGAGAAAGACAAGGCTTTCTACTTCCATAGAGAGTTACAGTCTCAGAAATCCACAAGGGTAAAGTCCTATAAGGTCACTAGGAGTCAGAATCAACTCGATGACAGTGCGTTTGGCTACATGCGTAATCCCAGGCAGCAAGGGTCTGTCCCAGGTCCAGGAGATCATGCTTGCATTCCAAGAAAGGGAAACAGGCATGTTGTTGTTCAGAGACTTAATGGAGAATACAGTGAGCACAGGCACCAGTTTCTCTCCCTGCCAGGGCAGAGCGCACGTCTGGCCCACACTGCGTGCCCTCATAGAACAACAGGCTGATGGGAATCAGGGATGTCCTAGACAGAGCAGCCCTTCACCGCTACAGTAAAAAGAAGTGGCTGGTTGATGTCTCTGTGTTCCTTGTATCAATAACAGAATGCAGCTGGAGGGTAACTTGAACCTCCCATGCACATTGGTAAATATGTACAGAGACACAGATAACCAGAGAGGTGGAGTAGTTTTTTTGCTCAAAGATTTCACTGGTGTTTGCCACGGAGAGTTATGTTATTCTCCAAAGAGCCCCATCATTTTCACCGGGCAATCCGAGATCAGAAATTTTGTCTTGCACAGATTCGATACCTTATGTTTCTAAGCTTGAAACAACAACAACAACACAAAATCCAAACCAGCCAGGAATGGTGCTTAAACTCAGCCGAAAGAGATGTCCTTGTGGCGCTAAAGGCTGGGTTAGTCTTCGAGCGCTGCCCCACCTGGGCAACAGGTGCTTCCCACCCCCCATCTTGCCATGGTCTCCTTTCCCACCACTGCAGGTCTCAGTCGCTCACAGTGACCAGGCGCTGCTGCGTGACGCTGACTCATCGTGGCCTTGTGTGTCTCGAAGTAGAACTATGCCCCACAGCGTTTTCACTGCCTTTTCCTGCCCCAGGAGGAACCCACCATTGCTTTCTTCCATGGCCCCTCTGGGTGGTTAGGTCTGGAACCTCCAACCCTTTCCGTTAGCGGTGGAGTGTGGCAACAGTAGTCCCGAGCACCACTCACGGGCTCTGCT
>NW_022111368.1:25294232-25296388 GCF_000313985.2 Echinops telfairi | reverse complement strand
GTCAAAAGAACAAGTAAATCTGTTTTGGAAGAAGTACAGCCAGAGTGCTCCTGAGAAGCCAGGGTGGTGAGACTTGCCTCGCGTGCTTTGGACTTGCCGTCACAAGAGACCAGTCCCTGGACAAGGCCATCACAAGGGCTCAAACCTAAGGCCAACTGTGAGGAGGTTGCAGGACGGGGCAGGATTTGATTTGTCGTCCATGGGGTCTTTATGAGTGGGAACCAACTCGATGACACCCAACGATGATTATGCTGTCTGGCTGTGACCCAGATGTCAGCTTGGGTGGGAGGAACCCTGGGCAGAACGCCCCCAAGCTTCTGCAACAACCAGGTTTCACAGGTAATTGCATGTCAGCTACTGGGGAAACAGATTACAGTCACACGGAGCACAATGGGAACCCTCTTATTCCGTGTACTTTCTAGCTAAACATGCACCATCTGAGCTTCCTAAAAGCAACGGGATGGTGAAATGGGACGCTTTCTGTCTTTTTTTGGGAGTTAGGCACCAACAATAGATGCCAAGGAATCCAAGGGAGGTGCACCTGGGCACACAAAGTGGAGTCGGAAAGAGGAGTCTTGTTGGGAGGTGCTAGTGGTTAGCATGTTAGGCTACGAGTAGAAAAGCTGCCTGAACAACCTGAGTCACCAGGGCAGAAGTTGTTTTGGAAGGTGAGCTACACACCCATAAAACTATCTCTCTGGATGCTGAAGCTGGGTGGGGGGCAAGAACAAGGAAGGACAGGTGGGCCAGAGGTGGTGGACTGAGGGAGCGGCATTACCCTCACCAGAGGGACTACAGTGGGATGTTCCCAGAGGGGGCTGTCTGAGGAACCATGAACGCCTCCCCCGAGGCTCAGACCCAGCGTTGGCTAACTCACGTCAGTTCCACACACTGCCAGAGTCAGCTCACGGGGGGAACAGGCAAGCACGGATTTCCTGACCCTTCACAGTTCTTCCACAGTTCTTTGCTCCATCCCTGGGGGAGTCAGAACCACTAGCTGAAAAATTAAAAAGGCACGGACAAGACCGAGAGAGAAAGTTCAACCCTGGCCCTCTTTCCCTCTTGGAATTCCAGTTAGGAAAACCTAACATGAGGGAAGGAAAAGTTTAACTTGAAGTTCAGAGCTTTGGTTGAGCACTTGAATGATTCAAACGAGATGTTTTTGCCACTAAGTGCCTGGAGGCTGTGTTAATTAACTAAATGTCTAGAGCAGCTATGGGGACCAGCAGAGATTTCATCCAGGGGCCGGGAAGAAGGAGGCCACAAGCGGGTTTTGAGAGACAATGAGAAGACACAGAATAGCCCAGTGGCCAAATTCTACTCAGTCGCACTCTCAGATCTATATAGCATGTGCATGCTAAGAAATCATGTCCGAACCTGGTTTCAGCATTCACTGAATACGCTGCTTTTACTTTTATTTGTCTCTTTTCAAATGGTCTTACTTTCTCTTTGTAGACCGGGGTTGCTGGACATTATAGTCCTTCTGCTGAAGACCTGCCTTACGCATTTCTTGCTGACGAGGACTACTGGCAATGAATTCCTTTAGGTTTTCTGTCCAAGAAAGTCTTCACGTCTATGCTGTTTGAAGACGTGTGCTGAGTAGGGCGGCTTAGTGGGCTAAGATTTGATCTGTTAAGTGCAAGGTCAGCAGTTTGAAACCACCAGCGGATCAGCGGGAGGAAAACGGAGCTCTGCCGCTGTGAAGATGGACACAAGGGCGCCGTGAGTTGACTCAGCGGCAGTGACTTTGTTCGCTTGCTTGCGTTTGGTATAACATTCTGGGTTGGCAATTTTAAAATGTCACTCTTCGAGTGTTTTGCTTTCTTTTTAAAAATCAATATCATAGATACACACAAACTTACTGTCATCAAGTCAATTCCCACTTAGAGTGGCTCAATAGAGGGTTTAGGAGACTGTACATCTTTTATGGCGGTAAGTATTTTTCTCACTGATCGTGTGATTAGCATCCTAACACCTGACCTACAATGTCACCAAAACTTCACTGCCCACTCCCTGCCCTGATTCTGACTCACCTTTACCCACAAAGGGTTTCCATGGCTGTGAACTTTTTTTTTAATCATTCTATTAGGGGCTCATACAACTCTTATCACAATCCATACATACATCAATTGTGTAAAGGACATTTGTACATTCAT
>NW_022111368.1:25270919-25292232 GCF_000313985.2 Echinops telfairi | reverse complement strand
TGGTCTTGCCCTTCACGTCACGCTGGGTGATGTCTACGGACTTGTCTGCAAGCTCATGAGTCTTTCCTAAGTGTGGCAAGTCTGCTGAGGAAACCACCGAAAACATTCTTCATCGCCCTCTGTACTTTTCACTTACAGTTTCCATCTCTCCGGTAAAATTACCTAAACAATCTTTTTCTTAAAAAAGTATTATTATTGGCGGCTCTTACAGCTCTTAAAACAATGCATACATCATCGTGTCAAGCACACTTGTACAAATGTTGCCAGCATCCTTTTCTAGACATTTGCTTCGGATTGAGACCTCCTAATGGATCTTGCATGCCGGCTACTTTGCCTGATAGGAGCTGGTCACATATTAACCCTATGTTATGCAAGTCCCTTGTCTGATAGGTCTAGTGCTATTTCATACCAGACACTGGTTCTGACCACTTTGTGTCTCTTTAGTCTGTGTTTCCTTGCCTTTTTTGTATGACTCATCATTTTTAACTGAAATAAACATGCTGAAAAGGACTGTAGATTTTGAAGTAAATGTTTGTGCTGCCTAGTGATGAGAATGTTTTTCCTTCGGTTAAGTGGTCAGTGTGGAGGTTTCTGCAAAGTTCATCAGAGGTTGTGCTGGGGGTGATGCCTGCTCTCGGCTTGGCCATGGGTCTCCTCACTTGGTCCTCTGTCTGCTGTTTGCCAGAAGCCGTCTCCTTGCAAATCCTCTTGTTACTTTCACTGAAAGCTTGTTAGTATGATGGTTGGAAAGTCTGAGAGGGAAGATGTTCTCTGAAGGTCTGAATTTGCCCCAGTGTTGGGCTGGCACCGTGGGGGAACTGCCCGTGGAACTGTTCCTGACGTTCCTCCTGAAAGGACGCTGCAGTGTGGTGTAGTCAGGCATTGAGCTGCGAGCTTCAAGGATGGCATTTGAAAACACCAGCTGCTCCTTGGGGAGAAGGACAGGGCTTTTCCCTCCCACCAAGAGCTACAGGCTGGGAATGCCACCAGGGCAGTCCTACCCGGTTCCACAGAGTTGCTATGAGTTAGCATCGACTCGATGGCAGTGAGTTTGGTTTGGGTGTGGTCTAGTTGTTAGCTGCTGTCCGTCCAATTCCACCCCAGACCTAACAGAACGAAATGCCGATGGGCCCTGCCCCATCACCATGATCAACTGCTGACCAGATCACTGTGATCCACAGAGTTTTCATCGGCTGGTTTAATAAACACAGTTAGTGAATGGTGTTCTTCCCAGCTCTACACCTTCTCTCTGGGCTGAAACGTTGCTATTTATAAAAGCAGTTTATCACACCATGTGCAATCCTTAATCTCATTTGAGCTACACAACCAGCCTGGGTCAAGCAGAGGCCATTGCTGCCAAGGGCAGAGAAGCCAATCAGTTAGAAAATTTACTATGTACTACACTGAATATGTATACCCTATTGTTCATTTTCTAATGATCGCAGGCATCATTATAAACCCCTAATTCAGTCATGATCGACTTCCTGTCAGAGGTAAAAACAGTGCGTAATTTCTGATGCCCTTGAGTCCCCGCCAAGACGTGGAATTCCTACGTGTGAATTTCCAGCTCTTTCTCATTTCTGGAGCCTGGCTTCTTGTTGTTTGTTTGTTTATTTTTAATGGTAATAACTCAAGGCATGGAGTGCAATTTGGCAAGTCATATGGCCCACATGGAAAGTCTGTGAAATATCTTTAAGTACTGAATGAGTCCAGTTTTCTTTTTAGTGCATCATCAAAGTACTATTGTGACTATTATCATGACATGCTGTGTTAGACAGGGCTCTCTAGAGAGACAAAACCAGATTGCTAATAATTTTATATATAGTTATACAGATAGATAGATAGATAACATAAGAAATAAACAGTTAAGTAAATGATAAGCAGTACAAATGGCTTAGTGCAACTTACTCCCATGAGACAGTTGTGAGACACTGGCAGTCCTTCAAGTCTTGAGGGCCACCAGGTAGTCAGTCCTCTGTAGAGCAATTCAGGCTATCTGGGCACAGGCAGCAAATAGCAAGGCAGGTCACAAATAGTCAGCCAGATGACAGGGTTTGACAGTCCCCAGCTCAAGAGATGTAAATTCCAATTGTGTGGCGAAGCAGGTCTTGAAGGAACCTCAAATTACAGCGACACAGTCCACGGGTTAGGTGTCCCACAGGTAGTGTAGCTTGCAAACTGAGGCACAGAACAAGCACACTGGTCCGATGATCAAAGAGCAAGAGACCCGACAACCAGAAAGACGAGGCTCACTGAGCTATTTGTCCCTCTGTCTTTCAATTAGCCTCACGTGTTTATCGGCCAGGTTGGCACAATAAACTAACTACCTCACATGCTACAAACATATGTGGAAATGTACGCAATCTCCCATTAGCAGAAATTCAATCTGAACCACAAGGAAAAACACCAAGTGAAAGGAATGAGACAAGATGACACGCAGTGTCAAGGGATGTCAAAGTCATTGGCTTTTAAGAGTCTACATCTTCGAGGCTGCAGGCTTTCTGAACCCATTTCTTTGGTGCCCTTAGCTAATTCCTTCCAAGTTGATCTTGGCTATTTTTAATTAATCGTCCTTCCAATTTCAAGTTGACTTCTGGGTGTCACATTCCTCTCCTTCATTGGATAGATAAGCCTTAATGTAGAAAGACCTTATAGTCAAGATTTACCTTTATGTGGGAGAGCATCTGTGTCACTTGCCAGTACGTGAGCCAGATGATCTAAGCAACCCCCGAGTTTATGTCGATGGAAAAAACCCTGCTATCAGTTAGAAATCATGCACCATTTTTAATCCTCTGTGAGCTCTCAGAAGGAACCTTTAGAAACAGCCGAATTCTGTGATGCTCACCTTCCTGACACAACCACTGAAGACAAAGCAGATGAACAAACAAATGTGGAGAAGAAAGCTGATGGTGCCCGGCTATCAAAAGATATAGTGCCTGGGGTCTTAAAGGCTTGAATGTAAACAAGCGGCCATCAAGCTCAGAAGCAACAAAGCCCACATGGAAGAAGCACAGCAGCCTGCGTGATCACGAGGTACCAACGGATCAGTTATCAGGCATCATCAGAACAAAAAACCTTATCAGAGTGAATGGGGGGGGCGGAGTGTAGAGTGGAGACCAAAAGCCCATTTGTAGGCCACTGGAGATCCCCTTACAGAAGGGTCTCAGGGAGGAGAAGAGCCAGTCAGGGTGCGATGTAGCAACGATGAAACATACAACTTTCCTCTAGTTCCTAAATGCTCCCCTGCCCCCCACTATCATGATGCCAATTCTACCTTGCAAGTCTGGCTAGACTAGAGGATGTACACTGGTACAGATAGGAACTGGAAACGCAGGGAATCCAAGGTGGATGATCCCTTCAGGACCAGTGGTGTGACTGGCGATCCTGGGAGGGCAGAAGGAGGGTGGGTTGGAAAGGGGGAACTGACTACAAGGATCTACATGTGACCTCCTCCCTGGGGGCTGAACAACAGAAAAGTGGGTGAAGGGAGACGCTGGACAGGGAAAGATATGACACAATAATAATTTATAAATTATCAAGGGTTTATGAGGGAGGAGGGAGCAGGGAGGAAGGGGGAAAATGAGGAGCTGATGCCAGGGGCTTAGGTGGAGAGCAAATGTTTTGAGAATGATGAGGGCAATGAATGTACAAATGTGCTTTACACAATTGATGTATGTATGTATGGATTGTGATAAAGAGTTGTATGAGCCCCTAATAAAATGATTTTTTTTAAAAAGAAAGAAACACAGTCAAATAGAACATATAAAAATTACTCTGCCTGGGTTATCAGATTCATAATTAGGTATACTCAGAACAACTATATACTTACAAAGGCAACTCACTGGCAGGCTCTGACATAAATGAACATAGTTTTACAATCAACTAAAAAGGCACAGAAATTTAAATAGGCACTTTAAGTGTACTTAAAGGGATAACAAGCCATCAAACACCTTTTAAACCAACGCTTCATCCGGGTGTGCAGTCGCTACGTCCTTGGCAGCCACTTTGCACAGTGCAGGTACTTGAACAGTTGTACAGAAAACGGTATTTTTCTAAAGTCACATATAATGTCCCACTGGTTATCATCTTTATAAGGAAGCTTTTTCTTTATATTTTGGATGTCAATCAAACTCCAAGTGATTTCCAACAACCTGTTTTTTTCTATTAATGCCAAGTTGTGAATAAGCAAATGCATGGATTTTTTTTTAAGGAGAGATCTCTATTAATCTTGAGTTCATCCTTTCCTACCTCCAAGAATCCTTTAGCAAAGCAATGGTTTCTAAACCACAAGGGTAACCTCACAAATATTCTACAGCTGGATCTGAATTTAAACAGACTTGCCAGTCTGAACAACAAGACTAGTAGCTACATCCAGCGAGCTGCCTCCGTCCTACAGCCCCTACTCTCCCGACACACACACAATCACGGTTCATTTCCATGGCAGATTTGCAAAATTGGTTTACCTCCAGGAGTGGCATTTGATGAATGAAAACATTTCGTTAACCATGTTGATGCACTGAGGCGTGTGCATCCCCAAATTTATCTGGCAATAGATGTTAGAGTCACCTAAAATAGCGAGTCACAACAAGGGCACCATTTCCGTGTCAAGCGTGGGCTGTCATGAAAGCGCTCTGGTTCAGGGTCAGAGGCCGAGGTGCTGTTGAGCTTCTGAACATGAGAGCGGGAGTTCCAGGAAATATACACGCTCGGGGCATCCAAGGGCACCGGAGCTTGGCCCTCCTGTTATGGATGCTGGCCTCCAAAGCTCCTGGTTTACCCAACCCCGCACCAAGAGGAGCGTGACTTGAGTAGTTATTGGCTTTTGTTGTTAACTGCCATTGCGCTGGTCCCGGAGTTGTGGCAATCCCATGTACAAGGACATGTCCCTCTACTTGGCTCTGCATCATTCTCATGATTGGTTGGGGATCAGACTGTTCAGTTCCTCAGGCTCCGCGGGCTGACCTTCAGAAGGAGAATGCCATGCTTTTCCTCCCGGCTCTCTTAGTGGTTATGCGTTGGGTTGCTCATCACAAGGTCAGCAGTTCAGAGCCACCAGTAGCTCTGCTGGAAAAAGAGGATGCTTTCTAGTGCCGGGAAGAGTGACAGTCTTGGAGAGCCACAGGACTGCTATGAGTTGGAATCGACTTGATGTTCGAGACGCTCCGCTGAATACACACCCTTCCAATGACGTGCCGTGGCTGGGAATCAAACCAGCTCTCCAGTGTGGCCGGTGATAAAGGTACCACAGAAGCACCTCGGTCCCCTGCAGCTGTCTTTCCTGGGGTAACCAGGAGCTGCTGCCAACACGAAGCACCACGGGAGGCCGCATAACACAGGCTAAGAAAGGAATACAACATTTGAGGCAGGTGCTACTTAGTAACTACATTAACACATGAATGTATAGGGCAGCAGCAGTTTGGAAGGAAGCATCAGAGGTCTATCTATTGCTGTAGTGCACTCTTCAGGTCACAGTCAGCAGGTACCAATCCTGGGTTTAAGTCCTCTCAACACACACCCCCCTCCCCCAGCTTCATACTACCCAAAGGACAAACAGGAGCATCCGGGGCTGTGAGGAAAAGGTGGACCATCCACAAGCCTGGGATGCAGGCCCACCAGAAGGTTTGCTCAGTAAAAGCAATTGGTGTTGTGAGACGTTTCAGATGAAAAATAATAATAACAATACTACTCTGTATGATTTCTAAGACCTCGGGCTCTGGCACGTGGGGGGCTGGAGTAGAACCCCAATGCATCTTACTTACTCTATGTTAATCTCCCTAGAGCTCCGGTCTCTCCCTTGGCTGGATGGGGCTGAGCTCATATAGGATTAGAAGAGAAAGGAGGTGGGCATGGGTTGAGTACGTGATCAGTACATGTTAGTAATCAGGGATGCTGGTATTTTATCTGTCACTGTCATTCATAGAGCATGCTACAGTCCAAGGAAGCTACTCTGATCCCTTTACCTCAAAGAAAAATATATTATTAAACAGCCAATCACATAACCCCTGGACCTAGGCCTCTTTGGCCTCTGCTTATTCTAAACAAATCTCCTTTTGTGGTCTTTTGTGCTGACATGATTTGTCATTTCAATGGTCCACAGACTCCCGCTCCATACCCCCCACTGGGACAGCTTTTACATGGATCTGCTCCTGGGCCTTCATTCCTGTCAGCATGCCATCCCAACCAACCAAAAAACATAATGGTGTCTAAAAAGGACTTTGCTTCTGTTTCTTGCCTTTATTTTTTTAACTCTCCCCAGTTCCGGGATGGGTATATGTGTGAAGGAGGCAGTGATTCACGCAAACAAAGCAGTGAATCAACAAACAAACAGGGAAAGTTAGAAAGTTAAAATAATCGATGCAGCTTTTGCAGACCCAAAGAGGGTCATTTCAGCTCACAACCTGGAGAGAGCCTGGTGCAGCATCTTCCTGCAGGGCGGGGCTGTCTTCGCTGCGCGGTAGCTGGGCTCTCTCGACCTCCTTTTATTTGCAACAGGGTTTTAAGCACCTTTCCTGTTTGGAACCCACACTTGGATTCACAAGAGGCTTGATCTGCAGCTTGATGACCACAGAAGCAGCCTGGGTGCCACAGTGGTAATGCATTGGGCTGCTAACTACAAGGTCAGCAGTTCAAAACCACCAGCTGTTCTGTGGGAGAAAGTTGAGGCTTCTACTCCTGTAAAGAGTTAGAGTCTCAGAAACTCACAGGGACAGTTCTGATTTGTCTTAGAGGGACACTATGACTTTGAATCAACTTGATGTCAGTTAAATTGCCAGTGTATAAAGGAAGGGGCTTCAGAAAATTGGTGGGGAAAGGGAGTTAAAAGATAATGAAATTTTCTCACAAACTTTTTGAAGCACATCCCTCCTTGCTACACACCCACACCTTGTATGTGAGGGTGTGGAGGAAAGGTAGGCATTTAAAAAGAGCCTTTACGACAACATGTTAGTTACGGCCTATCAAATGAATGAATGACCCCCCCCCCAACCCTTACCCAGCTACAATAAAAATAAAACGGCTGCAACCTCTGGAGAGCAGAGGTGCTGGACTGTGCTCGTGGACAGACTACTTCTCTTGTGCTTCTGAGGCTCAGGCAGGCCCAGCCATGAGCTCATGAACAAATAAAAAACTCCTTGTGTTCAAAAATTAGTCAATTGGGGAGGCTCTAAAACCATGACAAGGCAATGGCACAGGAGGGATGGAATTCTTAATGTTGGAGGCGCCAGGACCTTTTCTGACCTGTGTGTCTCAACTGCAGCCAAGCCCCCTGTTGGCGGAAGCGTGCGTGTTGTCTGACGCTGAGTGGGGTTCGGAGCCCTGACACTAGGCTGCTTACTCTGAAATTACAGGCTTGGCGGGTGGCCGCCAAAATTAAGCAAAACACCACCCCACAAAGGAAATGAAGAAGAAAGGAGCCCCAGTTCAGAGGTAACTCAGGAAGATGTGGTGTGAGCTACCAGGAGGGCACGCGCATTTTAAAATGGAGCAGCTGGTCATTCGGAAGCTCACGGAGAGGCCAAGCAGGAGGGATGCAAGTAAAAACAGGAGCATAGTCTGACATTCTAGAGAGGGCCGGAGTTCCAGTCCCTGCCAGTTCGAAACCTCCACAGGATGTCCTGTCCCACGAGCAGAAACACACAGGAGTTGCGAGTTCGCACACATCATATCTATCCTAACCTGCGAAACAAACTTGGAAAAGGGATACAATGGCAAACGAAATATTAGGCTTCTCTCTCTCTCTTTTTTCGGGCTACAAGAATTTAGGTAATTATAAGAACTAGAGAGAATTGTGTCTGCCTCAAACATGTATGCTTATTATCCAGCTGTTCTAACCCTTCAAGGCTTCTGTGTCCTTAATCCTCAATCATCGTACCCTAACTGGAAATTATAAAAATGTTCCTATGGGTGTACACTCGTCCTCAGTCGCAAAATCAGTCATTTTCCAGCCTTTGCAGGAAAACGGCAAACACTGAGTGCAGTTTCCATGGGGTTACAAACATTTTTTGTAAATGTCTGTTGTGAGTTGATCGCTTGTGGTGGACGGTTTTAGAGACTTTTTCCAAGAGCCACTTGACACAGAGCCGGTCGGCAGCAGAGACAGCTTTGCCTTCTGGCTCTCAGTCTTACAACCAGCAGCATGCCAATGGAGGAAATGACCCCTGCGAAGGCACTCTCTACATTTCAACTTGCATCCTCCACGCAATACACATCAAAATGGGAAGCTCACTTCCTGCGAGAGAATCTGAACCCGAGAAGCGCCTGGAGCCTGGTGGGCGATGTCTCAGCGAGGCGGCAGGAGCGGGCACCAGGCAGCAGGGGGCGGAAGGAAAAACGGGGAGTGCATCATGAAAGGAAAAAAAAATTTTAATTAAGATGTACATAATTTGGACAGGAACTATTAATGTCCAGTGATGGAATTCTTGCCTTCCCTCCAAGAGACAAGGGTTTCATTCCTGATCAATGCATCTCATGTGCACCCGCCGCCTGACGGATGGTAGAGTCGTGCATATGGGTAAGTTTAGGGGCACGGGGTGTGTGTGTGTGTGGCAGACTAAGTCAAACTAGCGAGAAAGGCCTGGGGGGTCTGCTTCTGAAAATTAGCCAAGACAAACCCTGTGGATTACCATGGTCTGATCCACGGCCTCTCCTGGGCAGGCCTGGGACTGGGCACTGTTTCCGTCTGTTGTGCAGGAGATGAGGCCAACTCAATGGCAGCCATCAGCAACCACCAGCTTGCTGGCTTCTGGGGACAATAAGCAACAGAGAGACAGGGCTAGTAGAGACCTAGGAGGGAGGGAGCCCCTGGGGAGGCTGTCATAGCGGAGACGGGCTTCCAGAGCCCAGGCCGAGGAATCGCCTGAAACGGACGAGGAAGGCCTCTGCTCTTTTAGGACACAGGCCAGACAGAGCTTCAGGGGGGTTTAAGTCCGTCAGCCCACCATCATGGACCAGCGGGCCTCTGGAAGGCAGAGTCCCTGGCCATTCGGTCCAATGCTGGAGAGCCAGGACTAGAACCGTAGATGGCCCACTGAGTGAGAGACACTGGCAGATGAGGAGCTTCCCGGGATTGCACCCACCTCTCGGGGGCAAAGCAGGTGAAAGCAGCTCCTGAGCCTGAGGAGATGCTGGCACCCAGGTGTGAGGCACGGGAAGAAGTTCCTTCAGCTGTGTGTTGCAACAGGGGCTCTCGAGGGCCAGGTTCTTGGGAGAACGAGACACTCTTGCTCTCTGTATAGATCAAGCACAGATGTCCGCACAGTGGAAATACTGATTTACTCTCTAACCTTGGCGTTAACATGTCATTAGGCATGACGACGATGATGGAGCAGGCGTTCCAAAGGTGAGAAGAGAAGATTCACTAGAGGCAGGGCCGCCTGCTGAACAGGAAGTCAGGAGTGAGCTCTGGAGGGAGGGACACCTTCTTAATTTAAGAAAACTCAGACTCAAGGCCAGCACGTGGATAGCAACCATCTAATTCCAAGACTGCAACTCTTCACAGCCGCAGGAAGTCTCGTGTTTCTGCTGCAGAGCAGGCTGGTGGTTTCAAGCGGCCACCCTCGCAGGCAGCAGCCCAACGGGTGACCGCTCTGCCGCCAAAGCTTCTTGCTTCTTCCCTGGCACTCCAGAAATTCGTTCTTCAATGACTTAAGACATGGCCATCCCATAAATAGCTTTCAGTTACCATCTACAATAGGTTTTTCAGTGTCTGATGGATATACGTGTTTACGTGCTATGTAAGTATAGGAATAGGAGAGGACACGGTAAAAATGGCCACAGTTCTAAGTAAATGCATTTAGCCAAGGGCAAAAGCAAGTCAGCTGGCTAATACTAAACATGAGCATTTCAATGTTGGAGAACAGGTGGAACCCAGACTGAAATTCAGAATCTTCATGGGAAAGGTGCACTCTTGGAAGTCTTACCAGTTGCTATAATGTCACCTTTTAGGGTCTGTGAAATGTTCAATGTGGCTTTTCTATCCACAGTCTCAAGCCCCATCAAATGGCCTTTCCCTGCGTGGGGCTGTAAGAAGGCGGAAGTGGTACTGATAGGAGGCATTCATCTGTGAGTAGTTCCCATCAGGATTCCCTGGAGCGGCATCCGTTGTGTACACAATGAGTCCTCATGACCAGCAAGAGGTAGGAGGGTAGCCTGTCTTCTGGACCTGAGGTCCCTGCGCAGTGGACCTCCTGGATCCAGATGAAAGCTCTCCATCAGAGGAGCAGCAGCAGAACCAGGAGCCAGAGCACGGGGCAGAGCGATGAGTTTCCCAACCCTCAGAGCAAGTTAAGATGGGTTCTTTTGGGCAGCAGGCTGGCTTGTGGAGTGGGGTGGCTCTGGGCACCTAACTCAGGGAGGTGGGTTCGCTGACCCATGGAACCCAAGCTTATGCCTTCAGGTTGGGGCTTACAGCAGAGTGGTGTGCCCCTTGTAACACTTATTAGCAGATCTGAAACTTTGTAACATGTCTTGATATACACCCACCCTGAGCATTTCTCACTGGCACTACAGCTTGTTAAATTTCTCTAACAAACCCTTTCCTCATGAATTCTGTCTGTGCATTTCTGTGTACCTATTGGAATGAATATTAGAACCCACAGAAGTAAAAGGGAACGTTAATTCAGACAATGCATACCTTTATTCATGTTTCCAACCCTACATAACAGAAGAAGAAAATACAATGCTTCAATGGAAAACTTCATGCGTTGATAAAAGAACTTGCACGTTGCTACACGATTCAAGTGTAAGCCCTGATTTTTCTGAAAATGAGACCCACTCAAGCAAAGAGGAAAGAGGAAAAAAAGAGGCAAGCTGGAATGAATGGAGTACAAATGATACCACGCAGCCCTGTGGGCCCCCCACATGCCCGGTGCCAGCAACCCCGCTTCAATTCCACCCTCTTGTTTTGTGTGCTGGGACTGGATGGTGCAAGTCAGCGTGGAGGAAAGTCCTGGTGTTGGAAGGAGCACATGTATTTGCCCTCCTCATTCTTCCTCTAACTCCATTATCCCATCATTTGAGTCTATCCTGCATGTCTAGCAAACATTCTACGGAAGCTCTGAGCCAAATTACTTCTTTTTGAGTTACTGTCTGTCATACCACTTCTCAGTTCTGCGGATGGAAGGCTAGAACAACAAAAATATTAACAATGAAAAACATTCTTACATGTCTTGATTTTTCTAAGATAGCTCCACAATTTCCTATCTTCACAAACCCCCAAATTCAAACCAATGACTATTGAGTTGGTTCTGATTCATAGAGACCCTCTATCTGGTTTCCAAGGCTTTGTAAATCTTGACAGGAGCAGACAGCCTCATCTTTCTCCCACAGAGCGGCTGGTGGTTTTGAACCACCAACCTTGTAGTTAGCTATCTAGCATTTGCTTGACAGTGCAACCAGGATCAGGGTTCCCACAACGAAGGGTAAGCAGCGTTTTTGACACTGGCAGATGCACCACCTGGCTGTTAGGGCATAAAGCATATTTTCACTGAGCGTTAGGTACTTGGGCTGCTAACATTTCCTTGGTCTATGTAAACCTTTGTCGTTTCTAATGGTGTGCATCAGCAGACAGGGGAGTGTGAAAGGGCAGAGCCATTCACAGCAAAAGGAGTTTCCAGATCTCCACTGGATCTGTGATTCTCACCCGAGAGCCTCTGGGCCCAGAAGAGACTGGTGAGTAGAGTGAGCTTCCTGCCCTATCTCTGTTAGAAACTGGAAGTCGTCACACACACTCTACAGAGTGTCACCAATGATGCTGACATGTCAGACCTGGCTGTGGCCTTCACCTCACAAGCACCCAGATGCCCCTAGTCCGTAGGTGGGGCTTTGGGTTCCAGCCAGAAGAACTAACACGCACCTCCGGATGCAAAATCAGATACAGAAGTGTG
The DNA here is from genome assembly GCF_000313985.2 of Echinops telfairi. Lineage (NCBI taxonomy): Eukaryota > Metazoa > Chordata > Mammalia > Afrosoricida > Tenrecidae > Echinops > Echinops telfairi. Next base: position 25,280,350 of record NW_022111368.1, on the reverse strand, counting down.
GTACTTCTGTTTCTAATCATCCAGATGGCCAAATGAAAACAACAAAACAAATCAACACACTCCTGGCAAAACTAATTTGTCTTAGGTAAGACTTTTTGTGAGGTTTTGCCTGACATGTTTCTGCAGGCCAACATCCACATCAGGATTACTTTGGTTTTGATCTTCATTTACAACAACGAGCAATGAAATCTATTCACTCGTGGTGTGTGCGTGGTGGTAGTGATGGGGGGGGGGCAATAGTTATACCTGGAATGACTTTGCCATCTGTGGGCTTAATTTTATCACCCCTAAAATGGTTACAATCAAGTAAGATAGCTTATATTGTAAACAATGTGAACTGAAAAAGCCTGTCTTGGCTTGAAGCCCAGGAGAGTGGACCCAATTCCAGCTCAGTCAATGACCCACATAAGTCCCTTAGGACAAGTCTCCTCTGTGCTCTCTAGGTTCCAGGGGCACTGAGGGGTTAACCCATTCTTGTGTGGGCTAAGCAGGGGGTGGAGGCTGAAGCTCAAGGTCTCTCTTGTCCCATCGCCCAGGATATAGCCTATGAGGAAGGCTTCGTATTCGTCAACGGCACGCCATGCACTCAGCTCTCTCCTCACTGACTTATCTCCCAGCATCAGGTGGGGAAACCCTGTCCAAGAAGCTACTTAACAAACTAAATGCAAACCAGAAGAAGTTCCCTTTACTTACTGGAAGTCTCCGTGATAATGTCAGGAAACTCCTTTGGGTCTCCGGAAGTTAAACAACACCCATCCAGGCTCTTCACACAAACAGAAATACAACCCCAGGTAAGCAGTCACTATATTTCACAAGAAACTGGAATAAAATGAGTGATGTCAGACAAAAGACAAGGAGGCAGTCTGCTCAGATGTGATGAGGAAATTGTCTCTACGTTCATCCCTGAAATTCAGACCAGAATCTCAAACACGGGTCTCTTGTTACAAAGGGTCCCCAAGCTATGTGCAGTGCCCATCAACAACAAATGCCATCGCAAGCTGTCTTGCACGAAACTTGGGCAGCTTGGATTCCAGGGCTGCACAGCCCCATTAAATGGTAACCAGATTTGATTTGCCGAGCAAATGTGAACGCCGTTTTATGTTAATGGATGATGCTACGGAAAACATGTATGTCTTACAGCACGGGAACCTTTAAGGATGAAATAGCGAGGCGCTTGCTAACCTCTCAACTGCGAACATATGCCAGCCGTGAGGAGTTGGAGCTCTTATTGCCCATCTTCACAGAGCTCAGTGATAATTTCTCCCTTGGCCTAGTGAGTTTTGCAATAACACACAGATTTATTAGGTCCCAAGGTTAAAATTCTCTGAGTAAGAATTTTAAAAATTGCCCTTTAGAACAGAGTGAAATATTCAAATGACCTGAAAGCTGTCACCTCAGCAAATAGGAGCGAGGGGAGGAAAAGAAGTCAGCGATGAAGGTGACAGGGTCGGACATGAAAACCCCTATGAGTTCCCGGGCACCAAGGCAGGATGGGCCACTTCCAAACTGTAAACACATGCAAACAGGGACTACCCCCTTCCACAGCAAAATGCCTGAGCCCCGGGGGGCCGGGTGTCTTCCTCCAACAAGACTGCACAGTGACGATGGAGTGGGCTCTGGAGTCAGACCACCTAGGTCACCGGCCCTCCTTCTGCTCACCCTTCCTGTCTGTGTGACCTGGGACCAATCACACAAACGTCCCTATGGGGGTTCCCTCCTTTGTGGACTGGGGAAATACAGGTGCCTACCTGGTGGTGACAGTAGTGAAGGTTCACACGGAATCATCAAGGCATGCTAGCTTTCTGTGATGCGGTAGTAGTTCCTACTTTATATAGAATTCATCGCACCCCACAAAGGAGCTGAATGGAGACTGTGACCTTCCCTCAGGAGAGGTTTCCAACCCGACTCCTTTCCCCGGTTTCCTCATCAGGATTCTGCTCCCTCCACGTGTGTCGGCAGTACTGAATGAGAGCGTGGCTGACCTTTGTGTTCCGCTCAGACCCTCATCTATCTTGTCCTCTCGAAACAAACAACATGGTTGGCCTTGACCTTCTCTTTCCTTCAATTTGCTGGCGTGTCATTTTGATAGCGTTCTTTTAACACTTCTGGCCATTCCCTCTCACTTTCACTTGACAGTGGATCTCCTTCTCCCTAACCTTTAAGAAATGTTGAGATTTAGGATTTCATTGCTTCTTGGTTTCCAGTCTCACCCCAGCCAAATTTACCTATCCCCAGAGTTTAAATACCAAGGGCACCTACATCAATCCCGAACACTGATCTGCATCAGACCCCTGCCCTGAGCTCTAGGCCCACGCAATTTAGCTCTGCGTTTCTTGGTAAGTATCTTACAAGCATTATAAGCTCAATGTCTCCAAAAATTAATTTATGCTTCCCTTCCTCCCTTCCAATTTCAGCATGTTCCTCAATGTCCCTCAGGATGGTGGGGGGACTGCCCTTCATTCCTCATGTAGGCACCTGCCTTCCCCCTACTCTTGCTGTGAATTGATGGGAGCAGACAGCCCCATCCCTCTCCCACGGTGCGGGTGGGTGAGAACAGCTGGCCTTGCAGGGATGAGTCCGAGGTTTAGCCAACATAGCCACCAGCACTCATTTCAAAGGGAGACACAAGGGAGTTAGCAAAGAGCTCATGGAAAATTTCCCTCATCTTTGGGTTCCATTTTTCCATGGACATTTTGAAACCCCATTCATAGATTATTTAGGTAAAATAAGATTTCATTAAAATTTAAAAATATATGCTCCAGTGAGGAGTCTATAGCATTACTATTATTAGTCCAAAAAAGTGCTCTGGAGTAGGGCGCCTCAGCTGCTGCCTGAACTTTTCGCAGTTGTTTCTTCTTTTAGTCTCTCTGGTCCCTTCTGCTAACAACGGGGCCTAGATTCGAAGGGTTGGGACTCTCGGGCTTTTACTTAAGTGATCACAATAGTTTCACTATTCAGACTCAAACTCCCCCTCCCACTCCGACCGTGGTCTCAACCAACCTCCGATGAAAACTCAGGCAGGACTGCAAGGGAAGGGAAGACAGAGTCCAACCAGATAAAATGATGCAGGCGTGTGTGCAAAGTTAAACGTTTCTAACCACGTGCAAGAAGGCAATGAGGGTACTGTTATAAAGCAACAACGAGGCCTCCACACACAATTTCATGCCAACCTGCAGTGACCCGACCTGTACAGCTATTCAAATTTGAAGCCCTGCTTGGAGAAGGTAAAAGGTCAAGTGATGGATTTCTTCCCTGTCCTTCAGTGGTGGCTCGGGGGCATGGAGTCTGTCTCCACACCCAGCGGCCCTAGGAGCTCCCTGACAGGACAGAACCCCTGCTGTGGCCACTGTGTTAACCCATCCCACGGGGGGAGGGGGGGGGGGCTGTCTCCCTCTCTTTCCCTGACCCTCAGCTTTCCCAGCACAATGTGCTCTCCCGGGGTGTACCCTCCGGGTAACATGCTCCAAGTATGTGAGAATTATACACTAGACAAGGGTTTTCCTAAACACCCAAATCAGAAAAGGGTTTGATGCGTTCCTGTAATATCATTTTGCAGATAAAAGCACTCTTACCAACCAAAGGAAGATGGCCTAAAAATGGAATATATGGAGCCCCAGCACGAACGAATGTTGAAAGAAAGGAAGAGACAATACTATGTCAGCAATCTTATACTATTTGTTGCTTAATATAAATAAAACCCCTAGAGATAATACAGATATAAAGTACAATATGTATTTATGTAACACATACTTAAATACTAGGAATAAAACTTCCAGCCGTGACAATTGTTTTCTTCGTAAATCGCTGGCAGAAACACACTCATGGTGTAACAAATCAAACTGCATTAATCATTACGGTCAACTTGAAAGTATAAAGACTTATTTACACAAGGATACTTCTCAGAAAAAACTCAACAAAAACCTGTCTTTGAAAAACAACAAAAGTGGTTGTTAATGTAAAATTTTAAACCAAATAATTTCATTACTGTCAAGTAAAGGCTAGAAAACACATAAAATATAAAGTTTTTTCATTTAAAAAAAAAGTCTTTACAGGGACTTGCTGTACCATCTGGTTTAATTTGTTTTGGTGTTTTGCCCAGTGTAGTATCAACTTTCTGAGAAACATAAATTATTAGAAAAATATGAGTGAAGAAGAAATCTGGGTTGAAGACAACAGCCTGACTGTCAATTTGGATGCTCAGAAAAACACCAGTCTGGCAGCCCAGCCCAGCCTGAGTTAATCTAGGCATGAAGCTGGTTCACACAGGGAAACCAGGTCAGGGTGGGCATAAGGAGCTTACTAGGGAAAATAACAATATAGTAATTACGCTTTACAGTAGAAACATCCCCTTGTCTGAGCCCGGCTTCCATCCAGTTCCTTCAGGCTACATTTTAACCGGTCCCTGTTACATTTTAACAAGAGTCTTCTGCAGCGATAAAGCATCACTTGCCATCTTGCTAAATGGAGATTCTGATTCTGTATACCTGGAGTGGACATGCAGAATTTCCAGAGCAGGTTGAGCCAGAATGCAGGCCTGGGAGCCCTGTGCCAGAGCACTTGGGATTCCAATGAAGTTCAGGAGGAAATGAACCTGGCAACTGCTGCCTGGCTCTCAGAGTGCAGGCTCAAGGGTGCTGTTCACACCAGGGTGATAAATGGGGGGCTCCAAAGGTTTGCACACTCTATTTTTCATCTGAATGCCTTTTTTTCTGTCTTCAAACTGATCGCTTTAACACAATGTCACCTCTGCTCAGGCAAAGACACCGGATGGGCTGTGACTCAACTGGCTGCCTCTTGAGGTTTTCCGCCCCCCCACAGGCACTGCTTTGTGGCAACATAAGTGACAATCCTCCCCCAAACCAAACTCTTTTCAATAATTTGAAAATTCTACTCTTGTAAAGAGTTACAGGCGTCTGGGGTCTTAATGGCTTGAAGATAAATAAGCGGCCATCTAGCTCAGAAGCAACAAAGCCCACATGGAAGAAGCACACCAGCCTGTGCGATCACGAGATGTCAAATGGGATCAGGTATCAGGCATCTAAGACCCAGAACAAAATCATACCAAGTGTGAGTGGGGGTGGGGGGGAGGGATGAGGGGTAGAGACCCAAAGTCCATCTGTAGACAATTGGACATCCCCTCACAGAAGGGTCACAAGGAAGAGATGATCTAGTTAGGGTGCAGTATAGCACTGATGAAACACACAAGCTTCCTCTAGTTCTTTAATGCTTCCCCACCACCACCACCACTATCGTGACCTCAGTTTTACCTTACAAATCAGATTAGACCAGAACATGCACACTGCTACAGATAAGAGCCTGCAACACAGAGAATCTAGGATGGATAAACCCCCCAAGGTCAACAAGGAGGGTAGAGATACCAGAAGGATTAGGGGATGGTGGGGGAAGAAAGGGGGAATTGACCACAAGGATCAACATATAACGCCCTCCCAGGGGGACAAACAACAGAAAAGTGGGTACAGGTGACAGAGGACGATGTAAGATATGAAAATAATAATCTATAGCTTATCAAGAATTCATGAGGGAGGGAGTGCGGGGGAGGGAGAAAATGAGGAACTGATAATATTAGGTAGCTAGAGGCAGAACTAAGGGTTGTCCCTCTACATGCCAAAACTTCCCTCCCCCTTACAGGAAGTTGGAAGCTGCTTAAGGCTGACGGCATGCTTACATGCAAGCTCCTGGCCAGGAAGGAGTGGTACACCTGGCTGGGACGCCATCCAGGCCAGGTGGGCTTAATTTAGCCGATGGGGTTAGCCAGTATTGTCGACCACGCCTCTCAATAGGGGCCCTGAAAAGCTAGAAGTTTGCTCTCCTGTGGGCTCGCCCCCAGCAGCTGCCACATAGTTCAGCGTGGCCGGGCCGTGGTCCCTTGCAACCATGCCTGGACTCTGTCTGGCTTATGTTCCGTTTACTGTAAAACCAGAAACTGCTTCTACCCTTTCATAAAACTCACTTGGAGCACAAACCAGGCTTTGGTGTGAATTCTTTCTCACACGAAGCCAAGGGCCGAGGTATATCTCTCCCACGAGAGACCTAACAATACCAAGGGCTCAAGTAGAAAGAAAATGCTTTGAAAATGATGATGGCAACATATGTACCAGTGTGCTTGACACAATGGATGAATGTACGGATTGTGATAAGAGATGTAGGAGCCCCCAATAAAAGTATTTAATAAAAAAATTATTTAAAAAGAAGGAAAGAAAAAGAAAGACCACCACCAACAACAACACAAAGAGGGATGGGCTTGGAATCCCGCAGGGCCCGTGGGTTTGAGCTTTGAAAGCTTTACAAAAGCAGCCTGCCTTCTCCTGCAGAGTGGCAGGTGGGCTGGCATCGCCAGCCTTCCCCTTGGCAGCCCAGGCGCGGGGCCACTGCGCCATGAAGGCTCCGTGTGGTGATTTTCAGCAAAGGCAAACAGCAAGCAGCCGACAATACTCCACACCAGTAATGCATTCACCTGGGACATACATCCCCCAGCAAATCGAGAGGGTCACAAGGATGACCTTACCCGGATGATTTCTTCCACGCAGCTGTTGCTGTCTCCAGGTCGGCTCTCCTGAAAGCAAACAGAGAGGCATTCAGGGTGAGGGTGACAAAGGGACGAGCAACGACAAGGGGGCCGCTGAGAGTCCGTCAGATCAAACGGGTGGGTTTTCAAGACGGAGGGACGTGAAACTGGTTCCCCTCCATGGAACCGGAGGACTTTGGGCCACTGCTGACCCATTTATTAGCGGAGGGGGCCTGTGGGCTGCTACCACCTTTCAGTATTGTGAGAGTGCTTGCATGAACTGTATACGTTATCATTCTTTTGGCTATACAAAAGGGGGGGCTGAAAAATTAGTGGGAAAGGGAATTGAGAGATATTGGAATTTTTCCAATAACTTTTTGAAGCCCCTGGATATTTAACTTATTGAGGAACTGCCTCACTATTTTCCGTGGCAGATGGACCATTTGAAATGCCCATCAGCAACGCACGTAGGTTCTCATTTCTCTAGGTCCTCACTGTTCTGTTCAAGCAGTCTAAGACTGGGATGTTAATTAACAGTGTGAACATCCTTTCGTGGGCTTCAGTGGTCAGTTTCAGATCTTCTTTGGAGAAATTCAAGTCCTTTGCCTATTTTTAAATTGGTTGCTTTGACTATTTTTTTAATTGCATTTTAAAGGTTCTTTATACATTCTGGAAAAAAGCTCTGATACATGGTTTGCAACTAACTATCTTCTTTCATTCCGTGGGCTATCTTTTCACTTTCCCGACAGTATCCTTCTATAGACAATTAAAATGTGTTATGAAGTCCACCCTCGTATCTGATTTGTTGCTTGTGCTTTTGAAGTCTTTATTCCAGAGACCATGCCACACTCCCGATCATAATCACGCACTCAGGCTTTCTTCTAAAGGATTTTCGTTGGCTTCTTTTCATTCAGGGTTAGGCCAGCTCTCCAATTGTTTGGGTGCTTTCAAGGGAAGCTTATTTTCTTACCAATGATTTGGTACATTGTACTTAAATAAGGCCATTCTCTTTTTGTAAATGACCTCATTCTAGTTCCCTGACTTTGGAAAGATCAATGCCAAGGGCAGGAGGACATCACTGTTGTTCGTAGCGCATGAATGCAACACACACACTTATCAATAGAAATTTTTAAAAACCATGTTCCACTGTCAGGAGCAGGAGATCACAAGTGCCCCTGCGCTAATATTTCATGACTGTGTTTCAGAGACTCCGCCCTCTTCCTGCTTTCCTGAAAGATTCCTGAGTTTGGCACCACACTACTCCTAAGTCCTCCTCCCATACCCAGTGCCTTCCTCCTCTATAGGAAATGTCGCAGGTCTGACACTCCAAAAGAACTGGGCAGAGCCCTCTTGTGGTACCTGCTTGAGACGCCATCAAGACAGCTGATGGTAAATCCTGGTCCATCCAAGGTTTGAGCGCCCCTTGGACTGACCAGTGTTCCGCATTCAATGGAATGTGTGGTTTCAACCTTCACATTCACAACCATCCTTACCTCTGACTCCCAAGTCCTGGCCCATTTCTGCTGGCAGAGCAATTGTTAAATTCTTAATGTACTCTCTAGTTTCAATCTTTAAAAAAAATTTAATCACGAACAAATTGACCTCATGTTCTCATAGTGGAATTACCGAGGCATGGCGATATACTAAAAGAGATTCTTCATATTAAACTTTGGAGTTTGAGTCTAAATTCATCTCGATGCCACATTTAAATTTCATTTCAAGTGCTTTATATAAATGGCAGGCTTCTTCTATGACTGCCTCCCTCTATAACCCTGTATTTTCAGTCCCCTATTCTGATAAGGGGATGCACTGAGGAAGGATTAGTTGTCAAATACTCCCCTTATCAGAGGAGACAGGGTGTGTAGGATGGCTACATTAGGCCACCTTGATGGCAGTTCCAACCAGGGTCCTTGAGGTCTGGGCAGATACTATGTTACTTCTTACTACGAAGGACCTTTGTAAAGCTGAGGTTCTAAAACTGAGGCAAAGATAAGGGACTTCCAATAACAGACTCAGGAAGTCCGGGCTTTAGGTTACGGCACAAATCGTCTTTGGCGGAGGGAAATAGAGATCTGCTCAATTTCCGAACATTTGACTCTTAGGAGCCCTGGTGATGGAGTGGGTTACATGTTGTGCTGTAACAAGTTCAACAGTTTGCAACCAGCAGCCATTCTGCAGGACAAAGCTGAGGCTTTGTCTGTGACAGTTTGGGAAACCACAGGGGCTTGTTATGAGTCTGTCCTATGGGATTGTTAAGAGTCAGAACTGACTTGATTGCAATGAGTTGGTTTTTGAGGGACCCAGGAGGAGGCTCCGCGGCGTAACGGGCTAAGCACTGGGCTGGAACTGCAAGGTGGGGGATTCGATCGGCCAGCTGATCCTCGGGAGAGAGGTAAGGCAGTTTACTCCTTGGAAGGTGAAAGATTCACATCCTGAGAAACCCTGGGGAAAGTTCTACTCTGCCATGAGTTGGAACTGACTCAAGGGCAGAAAGTGGGTGGGGAACTGAAGCGGGGTACTACACCGATTTGAATCCCCAAGACCCCATCTGGATCCATGAGGCGCAGCAGGGTAGAGTGTCTGAATCGGAGGTCACTTGAGGCTAACTCAGTGACTTTACCAGACTGAGAAAATGTGGCCCACAGGGGTCAAAGGCTGTGTCCAAAATTACTCTGGTGGTCTGCTCACAATCATACTACTACCACCCCTGCTCTCTCCCTGTCCTCCGTACGCTGTTTCTCTACGCTCAACCGGAGAACGGCTCAGGCTGGGGGGACTTTGATGCTTACTGCAGAAAAGTAAAAGAATCCAGAGAGTGTTTGTATATTTCTAGACTTCAAATTACAGTGAACCCTCGCCACTTCGCGCTTTGACTTCCGCAGCTTCACTCTATCGCGGTTTTTGC
>NW_022111368.1:25266610-25269798 GCF_000313985.2 Echinops telfairi | reverse complement strand
GGAGGACCATTGGCTGCAGTGGTCTGTGTGCTCAGATTTACACTTACACGTGTAAAAATGGTCTATGTTTATGAGCAAGATTAAAAGCATGCATGCGCTTTACAACTCCACATCTGTGTTCGGATTCCTGGAGATGAAGTCACCGGCTCCCGTGGAAAGGCACCCACTGAGAAGCAGGGTCGCACCACGGAAACGTTAATTACTCTGCGCTTTTTCTTCATGAGGGTTGCTAGCTGTTGCTGCGTGCTGAGCCGCTGCGCTGTTGCTCCATATTTACTCAGCTTTGATGAACCCACCTCATTTCCCTATCATTACAGTTTGAAATCTGTCATAACAGTCTCACCTCACTGAACCGCCACCTAAACTCCAATTAAAAGCGAACAAGCCCAGCTGATTCTCCCTCTCCGATGCTGTCTCTTGCTGCATAACCGCTTCCCCATGTCCCACCACTGCAGTACCAGCCAGCACACCCTGGGCCAGGGAAGTGCAGGCAGCTAAGCCACCGGGATGTGCAGCTCCAGGAATAGCCAGCAGCGTCCTATTGCTGAAAGCAGAAGTCCCTAATTACCATGCCAAGCACACAGCCCTGGAAGCACAGCAAGGATTGAGGGGGCGGGAGGGTTTGGGTGGGTTGGGGGGCTCTATCAAATCAGTGGGAGATGGCAGCTCACTCAGTACAGAGGAGATGAAGCTCCACACATGCTATTTTTCAAAAATGGGTTTAACTCTTCATCAGACACACTCCAGGCAGAACATGTCCCCTTCAAAGATAACCGCGTCAAAGTCCCAGTGGGTCTGTTTGTTTACAAGCAACCAAAGAGCCCACCCAGATGTACACATGGTCTTTCACAGACACTTGGCAGGTAGTTGTGGTCACGCGAGGCTGTAGAGCTCATTCTGATGTGTAGGACCGGGACCCCATGTGACTGAGTAGAAGGGTCCCCCAGCGTTTCCAGGTGTGTCAGCGTCCCAGAAGCTGACCGCTGGGGCTTTCCTCTGGAGAGCACTTGAGGGGTGGGGGTGAGTGGGGGGTGTCGAACCATCAATCTTTTGGCTGGCAGCTGAAAACTTAAATACTACACCACCAAGGCTTCCGAAACAACCCTACTGAATCCACGCCAACGCGCAGCCACCCCTTGGGGCGGGGTCTGGCTGTCCCTGGGCGTTTCCGAGTAGAATAGAAAGCAAAACCTTTTTCCTGTGGAGTGGGTGGTGGCTGCAAACTGCTGTATTTACAAACATGCCACGGTACTCTTGATTTACAGAAATATTGAGATACAAAGAAACTGGGTGTGCCTTCAAAAGCACTGACGAGAAGGTTCAGAACAGGTCTGTCTCAACACCGACCTCTCTTGCACCTAACCTGGGATTTCTCCAAGGGGCGGTATGTGTGCCGGGAGAGGGCACTGGGACAATCCCGGGAGGATGCACAAGCAGATCCCTACGTTTTATCCTGGATTATAGGCTCTGGTGCTAAAGTTTTAAATTAACTGTGGGGGTGGAGGTGGGGAGAACTGAATAATTCTGTCCCCCTTCGAAAGTGAGCAGAAGGCCAAATAAGTTTGGAAACCTCTGGTCTACCCCAACACCTCTGCTTCCAAGGCCATGCTTTGCTCCTGGATACCCAAGCAGAATCCCACCCCCACCTCTGACTCAAGTCTGACCCCTCCCTTATTCCTTGAATCCACCAGCCTACAGGTTCACTTTCTGCAGTACCCACTCACATTCAGTACTATCTCTCTGTTCCTACTACTGCCTCGTCATCTAGGTGTGTCTGCATACATTGAGCAGAAACAATAAACAAAAAGATTGAAGAAGAATGGGGAAAGGTCTACTACAAAAGTATTTTAAATGCAGCCAGACAGCAATATCAAGGAAAGGACCGTTCATACCAGGAGTGATTAAGTGAATTGGAGAGTGTAATACGCAACGGGGAGAGAAATAAGGTATTGACAGAGCATCAACATGAGACATACTAAAAAGAACAATCGATCTCTTGTGGCTGTAAAGCTTAATCCACTTGGCTTCCCCAAGTGTGTGTGCGCGTGTGTGTACACACACACAACTATAAAGGTGATATAAACTTGAACAATAACATCAAATACCGCTACATGAATAGACAGACTGAGCTTAGAACGCGATGAGGGAAGTCCTACTTTCCCAGCAGACATATTTGCAGAAGTGCCCTATTCCGTGCGCTCAAAACAGACCCTTCCAAAAATGCCAAAGCCATTATGCTACAGTCCATGAGCTTCCTCGATCAGCGACTGTTTAAAACCACGAAAGCCTGAGCAAGCAGGGTAGAACGTAAACATCCCTTAGAGGTTTTGAAATCAGGTAGAGCCACATATTTAGAAACGACTCTGCTTACAAAAAATAAAATGAAATATTGCCAAACTAGAGGATGGGATGGCTCCAGAGAATCCCTGAAAGGCACAGTCATAGACTAATGTTTTCATTATCTTTTAAAACAAAATGCATTTTTTTAGTCAGTTAAAATTTTGAAAACAACATAAATACCCAAAAAGGCAAACCAAGAAGATAACAAATAGATAAACAAAATATTCCAAAAACATTAAGAAAGCTCAACTAAACATAATTTGAGATAAGACGGGCATGAAGTAACATATGGGAGGGATTGTATTTAAAAGAGGCCATAGGGCCAATATTAAAATAGGACACTATACTAATAAATAAAGCATTTTGGTGACTTTTGTATCTTTCTGAAATAAACGAATGAGTAAAGAAATAAAGAAAACTGAGACTAAACTTGTAATCCTAAGAATGAAGCTAATGAACGAAATCAAAGAATTACCTTTAAATAAGGCCTCAAACCAGATTGTTTTAAAGTATTTCCACTTTTCAAAGTAGACCTAATTCCCATATTATATTTTCTATTCTGAAAGCTACACAACTTATTTTATTGATTGAATCTCTGACTTACCACATATCTGAGTTACGCCTAATTGCACTTCCCACTGGCCCCCCACCCCACACACTTTTTAAATACATCTTAAGCATGCTAGTATGCACTGGTACAATGATGCATAGTGCAATTTGCTGATGCTACCCTTCTCAGACGAAATGTTTCCAAACCCCTAAGGCAAACAGAGATGGGTTTTGCTAATTTTAAAAAATAAGGTAGTTGAGTTACTACAGAATCAATTTATGGAGGTATAATCATTGGA
>NW_022111368.1:25258802-25265543 GCF_000313985.2 Echinops telfairi | reverse complement strand
TCACCCACCCACCCACCCATCCACTCACACTCACTCACCCACTCACTCACTCACTCACTCACTCACTGCTACTGAGTTGAGTGAGAACTTATCATGACCCTCTAGGATAGAGTAGAACTGCCCTGTGGATCTCTGAGACTGTAACTCTTCATAATAGAAAGTCTCATCTTTCCCCCATATTGAATTTGAGAGATTTGAATCCCCACCTTGGAACCTGTAAGAGAACCAATATTCACCTTCTGTCAGTGTGCAATATGACTACCAATACTCAATTTCTCTCTGAGTCTAGATGTAAGACAAGGTTATTCAAATATGATTACAAAAACCAGTGCTCTCCATCAGAGCTTATAATTAAAAGTACACCTGTTCTTCAAACAGTTAAGTGGTTTGTCTGACTGACCTTTATCAAAAACCTATTGATGATTCTAAAGCAATATGGACCAAAGGCAGTGGCTTTATATCCTGATCACTAATTGCTTTGAGAGCTTTTCCCCTGGGGTCGAGTCTCAATAACGTGCCCAGCCCTGTGTGCTGGGATAACCTTCCACACTGTCTTGCCAGTGCTAGACAATTTAACCACCTAACAATGATAATGAGCCTGCGCTTCCCATTTGCAACCAACATGGACAAGAATACTTCAAGATCAGAAAAGTGGGTGAAGGGAGCACCAGTCAGTGTTAAGACACGAAAGAGAATGATAAATTATCAAGGTTTCATGAGGGAGGGAAGGTGAGGGAGGGTTTCATGAGGGAGGGAGGGGGGAAATGAGCTAATATCAAGGGTTCTAGTAGAAAGATGTTTTGAAAATGATGAGGGCACCATATGTACAAATGTGCTTGACACAATGGATGGATGGATGCATGGATGGATGGATTGTGATAAGAACGGTTTTAAGAGCCCCCCAATAAAATGATTAAGAAAAAACACACAACACCCTCTATGTTCTCTCCTGTGAACTGTGCAGACATAACTGCTGGCAGCATGTGAGAGTGAAAATGCTCCGGTTCTTTAACCCTCATGTGACAAGGAGGTTTCACTAAACTGTAGCATTTCCTTTGCATCAGTTCTCTGAATCTCCCCCACCCCACTTCTAGTAGTTCTGGTATGTTACTTAGAGGAAGCACAAGACTTGCTAATAGGACGCCACATATAACATACTCCGCCCCCCCAAATGGTGTGTGTGTGTGTGTGTGTGTGTGTGTATTGGAAAACCTCATTTGATTATCATTTATAGACAGAAACATGGTTTTCCTTTCAAATTCACATAAGTCTGGACCCAAAGGCTTCCCCAAATGGGGAGTATAATCCAATATGGCTGAGAAATGAACTGATTAAAGATGTTTAGAACATCTGTCATCTGTAGGTAGATCATCAATTTGCTTTTAATCATGAAGGGAAATGATGCTATGGATCCGATAATATTCTATTAGGCACATCCCATTAATTTCCCTTAAGCATTTTGCTAAAGAGGAACAAAGGGCAGGTTCACAAACATTCCATCCTGGGCCAGGCTCCTCGGGGGTCTTTTACCTCCATCATCATCTGATCCTCCCAACTGGGACTCAGGTCTGTCTGGTCCCAGAACAGACCTTGGTCTGAGCACCCCACCTCCACTGTTTGCAGGTGTGCTGCTTTCTGACTAGATGCTGAAGGAAGATGGAGGAGAACAGTTATCTGATTTCTTTATCTTGACTCCACAAAACAAAGGTTATGTATTCTCGTGTTTAACCGAGATGGGTATGTTTCATTGCCCTTTAAAGGAGTTGTGTGGCATTTCTGTCTCAAGGCCAACTGCGGAGAGTGGAGTCGAGTGGACATCGCTTTACCACAGTGTCTGGGTGCACAGCTATCTTAGGGAGGTCGCTCACCACTCTCCTCCCCTGCACCGATTTCCAAGGTTGGAGCAGCTTTCTAATGGCTGGTTGTCTCTACCAACTTCCAGTGAGTGGCTAGAGAGCATTAGAGAAGTGCACAGTTTCTAATTCTCAATTCAGAACATTTCTCTTCCTGGCCTTCCACTTTAAGAGACCTTAGGCACAGGTGTCTGAGAGCATTGTAAACCCACTGGCCCCGACTCATGCCAACTGAGAATGAGTGACCCTCCAGGACCGGGTGGGTCTCCGAGGTGCAACCTTTGTGGAAACAGCACTGTCACATCTTCCCCTTGGAGCAGAGGGAGAGTTCAACTAGTCACCAAGCCAAAGGTTGTGGAACCAGAAGTTGCCCCCACAAATGATTTTCCTACCGCTCGTCCTGTGGGGGCAACTTCTGGTTCCACAACCTTCAGCTCCTTTGGTTTTCCCAAGGGAATGGTCTGTTATGGAACTGATGTTAAGGAAAATGTGTGTTATGAATATCCTTGTTGAATGTAACACATTCTAACCATATTGCTTGAGAAAGTGAGAGGGCTTAAAATCGAATTAAAACATATCCAAGAGGAAACCGTTTACATTATGGTTTTGATGAAAATTAGTCACATTGTGATAAGTATCAGCAAGGACCGTCAAATTAATCCGGAAGTGTGAGTGAACATCAGTGAAGGTTACTTTCTATCTAACACCATAGCTTAAAAGCCTAAAGGAAAAGAAGAAGAATTAAAAATAGAAAAATCAGTTATCGCTCAGCCTTCCTTTTCAACATAATGCCAAATAACATGCAATGTTTAGTTACGGATACAATTTCTATTAGCAATGAAAACAGATGGTTTTTAGAACTATTTCCTTTAGGCAGTAGGAGGCTACCAAGAAATTCAGCAGTAAGACAGTTAGCTACCTACAGCAGAACACTAGACTAAGTATTTTCCAAAGTGGATGATACTGGCCCCTAGGGGGCGCAGGAATCCTCCAGGGCCCCTGCCAAAGCAGACATCTACATTTGCATCTGTGATTACAGGCTATGGTACACATTTTTTTCATTGCTAAGGGGTGTTGAGGTTGTTGGTTTGTTTTTCCTGAAAGGGGGTGGTACTAAGTTTTTGTAACCTATGTATTTAATGTTCAACCAAAATACTTGAAAAATCCAAAAGTTAAGGCAGGAAAGGCAGCCGCCCGCTGGTAGGTTGGTGATACTATGTGGAATGGTCCCAAATCAACAGATGACTAGGGGTGGGGTGCTGATTCACCTTCCACTTTCTGCCTTCACATCAAGAACCACCTTCAAAGTTGCAAGGAGTATGACTTAAGAGGCCATGAGGGAATTCAAACCCAGGGAAGAGGCACTACTGAGAGAATGCTATTACCAGGTAAGAGCCACAACTAAGTATTCTCACAATCATGAAAAGAGCGTGCTGACGGATCACATAACCAGCATCTTAGAGAAACCAAGAGGCGTCAGAAAAAGGTAAACCCTCTAGCTCTGTTCTATGGTCTTACTCTCAACTCAAGCCCAAGGAGTCAATGCTGACTCAGAGTGAGCTACTGTGGGATTCCGAGATAGTTATTGTTTATGGGAGTAGGAAGCCCAATCTTGCTCTCAATGCTGGTGGTTTTAAACTGTCAACTGTGTGGATCCAAGCCCAACATGCCACCACTACACTTTCCCCAAACTATAGCTGCCCAAATATTCTCGCAGATCCTAGTAATCACTCAGGGGTTGTAGGGCCCTTTGCAAAGCCAGTTCTGCCATTTGTCACATTTCCCTCTTGAGAGGGTGACCTAAACTCAAGTCTCAATTTCTCATTTGTAAAATTGGGATAATTAGAAACCCAGAACCCATTGCCTCTGAATTGGTTCTGACTCACAGAGACCCCCATAAGAATTGAGTAAAATGGCTCCCTAGGGTTTCTGAGACTATACATCTTTTATTGGAGCAGAAAGGCTCATCTACATACTGCACAGTGGATGGTGGGATCGAACCACTGACCTTGTCGTTAGCAGCACAATGAGTAACCCACTATATCACTAGGGATCTTAAGAGTAACTCCTAAGAATATAAAGGGCCTTAGTTGTGCCACGGGTTAACCGCGGGCTGCAAACCACCAGGATGGTGGTTCAAAGCACCAGTCACTAAGGATGAAAAGATGAGGCTGTCTAAAGACTTAAGAGTCAGACACCCTATAGAGCGGTTCTCTTCTGCCTTACAGGGTCATTGTGCGTCAGAATCGATTCCTGGCAATGGTTATGTTAGGTAGGAGGAGTCCCTGGATGTACTGTTGGTAGTTACTACATAATTTCAGGCTAACTTGAAGTGTAGAGGTGGAGTGTAGCCTCTCAATCAGATGGTGCCTC
This sequence comes from Echinops telfairi, assembly GCF_000313985.2. Lineage (NCBI taxonomy): Eukaryota > Metazoa > Chordata > Mammalia > Afrosoricida > Tenrecidae > Echinops > Echinops telfairi. The sequence continues at coordinate 25,261,317 of NW_022111368.1, read as the reverse complement.
CTTGTGGGTGTGACTTCCTCAAAAGGAGGGCCCTGGGAACCTCCCCTCTCTCTCTGCTTCACCTTCCTGTTGTCCAGTCACTCGGGAGCTGCCAGAGACCCCGCCCTTGGGTCCATACAGTTCTGCACCCACACGCCTGTGATCTCCCTGAACTCTGCATCATTGCCCGTGGCTGCAGCGGGACTTATGGACTAGTATCGGACTTCTGGACTTGAGTTGGACTGGGTCAGGATCTTTCTTTCACATATATGAGTGTCACTGGATTTGTTTCTCTAGTCAAGCCGGCCTAACCCAGAGCTAATGTGAACAGCTACTAGTTGAATAATCAGAGGCTCAAGTACACCCAGAAGTACCTCAGAAGAAAGGCCTGGTGATCAACTTCCAAAAAAATCAGCCCTTGAAAACCCTATGGAACATAGTTCCACTCAGACACATGTGGTGTCCCATGAGCTGAATCAACTGGATAGCAACACACTGACTGTAAAAACTAAACAAGGCCATGCATATAGAGTATTTAATAGGATACCAGCCATAGTAGACGCTCAGTAAAAATTAACCATCATTTTATTCTAGCATTCAATACATAGTATTTTCGTGGTAAAAATTAACCATCATTTTATTCTTGCATTCAATACATAGTATTTTCGTGGTAAAAATTAACCATCATTTTATTCTAGCATTCAATACATAGTATTTTCGTGGTAGGAGCCCTGGTGGCTCACCAGCCATAGAGTCACTAGGAGTCAGAATCGACTGCAGGGCAGTGAGTGTGGAGTGGGGACTTCAGCACTTAGAACAGAAAGCAACAATTACTGCGGAATTCACATGAATTCACAAAGAGCAGATGATGCGATTACTACACTGCCCATAGGTCTTACTAAATAAAATGCAGCTAGGTTTTTGCCAGGCATCTGTCAAGGTCCACAAGATCTCTGCGTGTGTAAAGGTAGAGAGACATGAATTGTTTGCTAATATTGTCTGAATAAACATACTTCGGGAGTGCTGTGGAACAAATATTCGCTGCGTGTTTTGCTACGTGCCTAGCATGTTCTAAAGCTCGGTATTCATGAGTAAAACAGACGGAAGTTCCTGCCAGAGTGGAGTTTAGATTCTTACAAGGGAAAACAGTAAAATAATAAGCAACTAAAACATGTAATATACTGGGAGGTAGAGGGGTATGTGGGCACAAGCAAGGGCAGGCAGGAAGACTGGAGCATGGCATGGGGCATTGTGCTCCTTATTTGATGAGCATGCTAGCTGGGACGCAGGCTGGCCTCACCCTCCCTCCTCTCCTCTCCTTCCCCTGCTTAAAAACCGGTAGCGTGTTTCCCTTTCACCGTGAGGACGCCCTGCCTGCTCTTAGTGGTCATCTTGTGTTGAATGTCTGCCTCTGCCGGGGAGCTGTACACGCCACGCATACAGAAAAGGCCGGTGGTGCTGGGGAAGGGCCGTGAGCAGATGAGGAGCGGGTGAAGAACATGGGAAGGAGCAGAGTTCAACAGGCCACACTCGATGCCTCGACTCTTAAAGAGCGTGAAAATGAACAAAGGTGCCTATTCTAGTCACTCCTGACGTGGGACTTCAGACCACAGGGGGGGAAAAGAAGGATTATTTCGGTTTCTTGTACATTCTTCTCCACAAACAACAACAAACACAGTTGGCTCTGAGGCACAGCGCCCTTCTAAGTGTCGCAGCAGAACTGGGCTCCAGAGGGTTTTCAACGGCTGCTCGTTTTGTTTTGGAAGTGGATCACCAGACCTTTCTTCCAGGTTGCTCTAGTTGGATGGACGCTCCAGCCTTGTGGTTAGCAGCCAAACGCATGAATTGTTCCCCTCACTCAGGGACTCCTTTTCACAAGGGAGGATCGCACACACAGAATAAGGAAAGACACGAAATGATTAAGCGGAAGTGGGAGATAACCCACCACTCTGAAATATGAGACGTTCTCTCTAACGTCAAGACCATGATGCTGGCCGTTTCTAACCAAAGCTCTGGTCACTGTAACGCTAAACGGTTCGTTTCTGTGTCTTTGCGAAGTCTGGATGCGCTGTTAGGTCCTTGCGGGGTGCAAGCACTTATACCCGACAGACTACTACTGCGTTTTAATGCAACTGAAATCACACGTGTGTGCGCCGGGTGGCCTTCTGCACACCTCACAAACCCCATCGTCTCTAATGGCTGCCAGGCACCTGATAGGCGTGAATGCTCACTGCAAGGCTGGCAAGTTTGCAGCCACCTGATGGCTCTGCGGAAGAAAGGGCTGGTGACCGGCTTCGTGACGAGAGCCCTGGGAGCAGTTCTGCTCATGACCCACAGGTGGCCGTGAGTGCCCCCTGGCACCTTGATGGTGCTAGCAGGGCCTTGTCTTTGTGAGTGTGAGCTATCTGTGAAGAACACCTTTCCCGAGAACACAAGGAATATTCTAAACGACCCCATAGTACCGTATGAAAACAGGAGTTATTATAGCATTCAATAAATTATATTAACTGGGTAAAGATTTAAGAGCTTTTAATTA
>NW_022111368.1:25257252-25258396 GCF_000313985.2 Echinops telfairi | reverse complement strand
GAAACCCTAGGGGGCAGTTCCACTCAATCTTCTGGGGTTTCTTCTGTAGGTTGGGCCTCAAAGACGGCGTTCATTTGGGTTTGACCCCGCAATGCCAAGTTTTGTCTGAGAAAATACTTCAACAATAAAACTTCATATAAAACAAGAAAGATTTTCTAAAGCAAGGAGCAAGCCTGGCTGGGGTCTGTGAGTGTCCATCAGCCCGCTGAATTGCCGAATCCTAACAGTAACACCAATAGCGGAGCTCTCGTGCTGGCTCTCACGCGTGCTTTCTGGTTCGCCAAACTGTACCTGCCAGATGTTTTTTTTTTAATATCTTGAATTAGGTAAAGGTAATGAAAGACGTGAGGGTGTGTGTGTGTGTGTGTGTGTGTGTGTGTAACTTTCTGCTTTGTGCATTGTTGACAGGCAGGAATTGAAAAAAAAAATCATTTTTCCATTCCTGCCTGTAGGTTGGAGTCTGCCTTCTCCAGCACTTTCTCCCTCCCTCTGAGCCCTGTCTGAGGTTCCCAGGGGCTTGCTGGTGGCAAAATCAAGGCTGAGAGGTGGGAAACACAGACTCTGGAATAAAAAACATGCTTTTTAAATCCTTTTGCCATTCTGGCTTGAGAAAATCCAAACTTTCATTCAACAGAGAGGATGCTCTCTCCCATTTGCACGGGCGCTCTGATGTCTAGAGACACACAGAGGCGCCTCAGCCGTGGGCTGGACCCCTGGTTCTGGCTGTGAAATGTGTCTTCCCTCCCACTGCACTTCTGAGCTGCGAGAGAATTTGGGCTACTCCTCTGACCAATCACCTCCCCCCAACACTTCCTGAAATTAGGGCAAAGGGTGCTTTTCTAGGCATTGCACAGCTTAGCCTATAACTAAATCCTCACCCTTCCCACCTCCACTTGGACAGGCCTATGTCTTGGGCTGTTAACCACAAGGTTAGCAGTTTGAAACCACCAGCAGTTCCGAAGGAGAAAGAGGAGGCTTTCTACTCCCCTAAAGAATTACAGGCTCAGAAGCCCACAGGGACAGTTCTAAACTGCCCTATCGGGTTCCAATCAGTCGGCATGGATTCGATGGCGGTAGGTTTGGTTTTACCTGGCAGTCCTAAGACTGAACAAGCCTGCAACACCAGCCTGAGGTCCCGGAAGCA
>NW_022111368.1:25253372-25254857 GCF_000313985.2 Echinops telfairi | reverse complement strand
ACTCACACCGAAGAGCTAAGACACAAAATCTCACAAAGAGACCATATGAAACATTTGTAATGATTTTGGTTTAGGCAGATATTTCAAGTAGCACATAAAGCACAAACTACAAAGGCAAAATCAAAAAGAGAAAAATCAATTAGACTGTTGAAATGGAAACACGACACAGCTGAAACTCAGATATGAAAGATGGCTCTGTGTTTCGAAGAGGCTCTGTGTGTTCTATGGACACAGAGGGAACACAGCCCAGGCTCGGTTGGAGGGGCGGTGACACAACTCTGTGACTATCCTGAAAGCCACTGAATTGCACACTTGAATTGGATGAATCACATTCTTAGATGAATTACATTCCAATAAAGCAGTCACTGAAAATAAATTAAGAACTACAGCCTTGGAGGAAAATTTGCAAGACACATTTGATAGAAGACTTGTAACTGGATAAATAAAAACTCGTTCTTAATAATGAGGAGACAGACATTTGAAAAGTTGCGCAAAAACGCAAGGCGAATGGACGTCAAAGAGACACAAAAGGGCCGAGAACGCCCCTAATGGCCAGAGCAGAAGCAATGAGAGCAACAAGACAGAGTTGCCTTGGATTGTGAGTTGTTTCTGCTGTTGCTGTGAGTTATCCGGTCAATTTTGGTTCCTGGACACCCTCCAAGACAGGGCAGAGCTGCCCCACAGGGTCCCCAAGGTTGTGATCTTGGTGCAAGCCCACTGCCATGTCTTTCTCCGAAGGATTCAGACGACTGCCTGATGACTCGCTGGATTCTTCACCACTGCACTACCAGGGCTCATCATACCTCAAGCATAAAATAAATATTCATGTGGCCATACTAATAGACTAATATAAATAAATGATTGGAAAAATAAATGAAAGGGGGAGACTAGATCAATTGCCTGTGCATAAGAAAGATACATAATTTATGCACCTACTCTACCCTCCGGAAGGGAAGCATAATTCCCTCCTCCTTAAGGGTGACTTCCAATGAGGAGAGAATGGGAAGCATAAACTGTATGGTAGAGAAATCAGCAACCACCTCAGCCAAACGAGCGAGGGCAACCTCCGAAGGGATGTGTGCCCTTGATGCGCAGGGATCACAAGGGCACTTTACCTCTGTGATCTTCCTGCCTGCAAAGCCACAGCCCCAGGCCAATCGTGAGAAAGCCCACACTGAGGGGCAGTCTATCAAATGTCCGACAGCAGAAGCCTTCAAAACCAGTAAGGCCATCAAAAACAAAGGACACTCTGGAATCCTGTCACACTTCAAAGAGCCCAAGGAAATATGACGGTCAAGTAGAATGTGGTTTCCTGGATGAGATCCTGAAACAAAGAAGGACGTTCAGAAGTCTGAATAAAAATCATATCGATGTGAATGAGGGGGAGGGCAGAGTGGAGACCCAAAGCCCACCTGTAGACAATTGGACATCCCCTCACAGAAGGGTCACAAGGAAGAGATGAGCCAGTCAGGGTGCAGTATAGCA
>NW_022111368.1:25229428-25251479 GCF_000313985.2 Echinops telfairi | reverse complement strand
GCTCCACCTACGCTTGCCAGCCTGCAACCTCACAGGGTCCCATTGATGCCGCATGTCTTCAATGGTCAGACCTAAACATCACAGATGAACAAGAGAAGGTGTCCCACAGTTACAGTCCCTCGTTTATCCCAGCTATTCTAGACCTTCCAGTGTACCACTCAAGGTGGTCCAAGGAGAATGACCTGGGCTTTTCTGGGGTCCTGTATGGGGGGCCTACACCATTTGAGGTTCTGTTGGAAATTTTTTTGAAAGTTGTTGTAAATGATAAATGTTAGATTATGAGATACTAGATGAATAAGGTATAAGACTATAATATTAGATATACTTGAAATATTATAGTAGTACTACCTTGCCTATACCATGAGCTAAAGTGATTTTTGAGGATTACTCCGGAACCAAACCATTACTTACAACTTTCTTTGATAAATTACAAGCTTACCGAAAAATCTTTGGATACCTCCTCAAAGTTGATGGCCAAGCACTTTAGAAAACAAAGTCTTCTTGACTTCTCATCTTAAACCAAGGAAAAAGAGATGTAGGATTGCTTAGATATCAAATTATAGGTAACCATGTCCGAATGCTATTAACATTTTTCACAGAAATTGACAGATTTGGAGGAAGGATGGATTTTAGGAAAGTCTCCAACTGATGACTCGGTTGTTGTGCTGACAAGAAGCATATGCTGCTGCTCCGGTGGCCATAAGGTGCGGTGCAGTCGGTTCTGAGTCAGAGGGACCCACATACAACCAAACACTGCCAGTGCTCTGCCATTCTGATCTTTGTTATGCTTGATCCCATGGGGACAGCCACCCATCAACCCATCTCACTCAGAGTCCTCCTCATTTTGATAGCCTGTTACTTTACAAGCATGATGTCCTTCTCTAGGGACTGGTCCTTCCTGATCACATGCATGTCCCAAGTATTTGAGACTTCTGAGGAACACTGTGATGGATTTCTTCCAAGATGAAATTGTTCATCCATAGTACATTCAATGTTCTCTGCCAACATCATAATTAAAATTCTTCTCTAATCTTTCTTACTCATTGTCCAGTGTCCACAGGCATATAAGGAAGAAAAGACCATGGCTTGTGCCATACGCACCTTAGCCCTCAAAGCGACATCGTACTAATTTAAAGAGGTTTGCCCAATGTAATATGCCTTCTTGACTTCTCTAGGGACAATGATCTCTAAGGATCCAAGCAAAATGAAATCCTTGACAATTTCAAACTTTTCTCCATGTATCATGATGTTTATTGGCCCAGTTGTTGTTGTTGTTGTTTATGTTTTTAAAATTGAGGTGTAATTCCTACTGAAGGCTGTAGTCTTTCATCTTTGTTCTTAGGCACCTGTCTCCATTTTCTTCAGTTTCAACCTAAAGTTGCATACGTGCAGTTGATGGTCTGCTTGACAGTCAACCCCTGGACTTGTACTGGCGACTGTTCTTGAACTTCTACATTGTCTCCTTCCACTGATGTAGTCAATTTGATTGCTGTGTATTTCATGTGGTGAAATCCAAGCATAGAGCTACTGTTGAAATCACTGAAAAAAAGGTATTTGCAAGGAGGAAGTCTTTGGTCTTTCAAAATTCTATCATGTGATCTCCATGGTCATTTCTAACATCCAGGCCGTATTTTCTCATTTCTTCCCTCCTCATGTCCAAGGTTCATATCCCAATCACCAATTATCAATGTATCTTGATTGCATGTTTGATCAATTTCAGACTGAAAAAGTTGGTAGAACGCTTCAGTTTCTTCATCTTTGCCGTTGGTGGCTGGGGCATAAGTCTGAATCACAGTAGCACGAGCTGTTCTTCCTTGTAAGTGTGTGGGTATTGTGCTTGCACATACAGCATTGCACGTCAGGACAGAGCCGGGATGTTTTTTCTTTTAAAGATGATGCATATCCCGCTTCCTCTTCACATGTCACCCCCCCAGCCCAGTCTGACTTTAAATGGTCAATACCAGATGTCTGCAGCTTTTCCTTTTGAATCATGCCGCCTCAGCAAATGAAGACCCTAAAAGCCTTGCTCCAGCCACATTATTAAGACGGACTCTACTTGGAGGAGGCAGCGCTCCTGCTCCTACATGTCGAGTGCCTTTTAACCTGAGGGGCTCATCTTCTGGCACCATACTGGGCATGGCTGTGCTATTCCTAAGACGAATTTTTCAGCAGTGTGCCGTGGATCTTCCCTCTCTTGCTCATCTCTCTCAGTCTGGAAGCTGTTCTGACACCTGTTCACAATGGTCGACCCTGCTAGTGTCTTACACACCCGTAGCATCGCTTCCGGCATCACAACATGCATGCCACCACAGTCTAACCAGCTGACAGACCCGGTGGAGAATGGGGCTTGTAGGAGAGAACTATTTAACTCAGTCTCTCCCTTCCTCTTGCATTGAAAATTAGTGTTGGCAATTAATGAATTCTCTGTTTATGGCCTCATTAAATTGTTCAGTCTTTTCTTAGAATGAGCCATGGAGACAAACAGTGCACTACTTTTTATCTTTACATAGTGCAAAACTATTCTGCAAAGGACTCTTTGTATGCAGAGGAACATAGGTTTCAAGACGATTGTCTAGGATGAATATTTATTTCCCAAAGGGCAAAATCTGTGAAACTAATCATCATTCACTTTAAATAAACGAAGAATCATAATTGGTATATATGTTTGGGAGCTCATTTGCAAACTGTTCCTATAATTGTGCCACTCATTTACAGGCACAATAGAGTGATCAGAACAGAATACTATACCCTACTTATTTGCATTAATTGTAATCAATTGTCACAGCTTGTTTATAAGACTGAATAATTTTTAATCCTAAAATAATTATGCTGATTATTAAGTGATTCTGAATTATTTGGTTTTTGGAAAATATTTAATATAATCATTGCATCTGTCTATGCTGAACTACAAGGCTTCATATCTCACTAATTTTGCTATTGATTTCCAATAATTGAGGGTTTCTTTCCCTTAAAGCATTCATCAAAAACTGATTGGAAAAATAAAGTGAGTATTGACTATGATTTTTTATGCACAATGTTAAATTAGATATGAAAATGGTAAAAATCAGTAACAAACAACACAAAGCCCAGTGTCATTGACTTGATGCAGACCCTATAGGACACAGCAGAACTACGCCTGTGGGCTTCTGAGACTCTCAACTCTTTGCACTAGTGGAAAGCCCTGCCTTTCTCTCGAGGAGCGGCTGGGCGTTCACACTGCTGACCGTGAGGCTCTCAGCCCAACTTGCGACCACTACAACACCAGAGCGCCTCAACAACAAACTTACTGCCAGAGGCATTGGGCTGCTAACCACAAGACCAGCAGTTTGAAACCACCAGCTGCTCTGAGGGAGAAGATGAGGCTGTCTGTTCTCGGACAGAGGCACAGTCTCTGAAACCCACAGGGGCGATTCTGCTCTGTCCTACAGGGTGGCCATGAGTCAGAAAATTGGCACACATGCACACAAATCCCAACGAGGGTCAAATCAACTTTCTGGATTGGCGGGTGAAAGATCACACTTCTTACAAACTCTACTCAATTCCACCATATGAGATGGTTCCAAACATAATCAACTTGCCTCTTCTATGTTGCCTCCATGGACTGTAGCGGGACCCTCATTACCACATTCCTCTAATCTCAGCTAGATATTTGGGCAAGTCCTTCTTTCCGACTTGACCTTGAATCTCTAGACTTCAAGATCTCATTAATGACTTTCTTCCTGACATGCTCTTGTTGTGTTAGTTTGGATTATTATTTTTAAAATAGCCATTCCTCAATCCCTCCCACTCCCTACCCCTTGACTTCTACCACCCGTCTACCAGTTGGTCACCATGTGGAGGCTTGCATGCTGCTATGATGCTGGGACCGATGCTGCTAGTATTTCAAGTACCAGCAGGGTCACCGTGGTGCATAGAGTACAGAGAGGCTTTGTGATTAAGACAAACTCAGAAGAAAGCTCTCATAATCAGCTTCTAAAAATCAGCCAATGAAAAAATGTTATAAATTACAATAGAACATTTTTTCTGGCTTGTCTGCTTTGGGACAAGGATCAATTGGGGAAGCTTAGGCTCTGTGTACGTAAGACTTAAGCCATGTGTCTGAGTCAACTTGATAGCAACTAACAATAAAATCCCTCCACCTCAGTTCGGCTGTGTGACTTGCTTTGGCCAGTGGAATGTGAGCAGAAACTTAAAACAGGTCTTGGTGGAAAAGACTACTTTCTTGCTCTTCTGCCATCCCCATCAAAAGGACAGGTCTCAGGTGCTATGTGGTTGAAGAAGGATTACCATACAGAAGAGAACTTGCATCATCAGCTTGGAGCCAAGCCCTGGTAGTTCCAGCCTGGACCAGCAAGTTCAGGTGTAGGGGGCAAGGATAAATGATGGTTGCTTAAAGGCACTGGAGCTTGGGTGGTTCGTTCCTCAGTAACAGCTGACTAACACATTTAACTTATTAATGTGAGCTCTCATCCTCCAAGGATCGGGCGATGCTAAATTATATTCTGAAGTAACACCGAAAATAAAACAGCTTTGCTTTTCATATACAGTGCTGCATCAAACATTCATACTAATGTTTCTCTTTTCTGCCCACTCAGTCTTTCAAGGTTTTCTTGTGATTTTATCCTTACTACTTTGGTATACTAATTTTCAAAGGAGCTGCCGCTATTGGAAAACATACCACTCTGTGCTTTGTCTTCTAGAATAACATTGCCAAGAATATTTAAAAAACCAAACCCACTGCCATCAAGTCTATGCTGACTCAGAGCAACTCTATAGGATAGAGTAGAACTGCCTCCTGTGAGTTTCTGACACTTCAACTCCTTACGGGAGCAGGAAGCCTCATCATTCTTCCTTGGAGTGGCTGGTGGTTTTGAACTGTTGACCTCTTGGTTAGCAGCCCAATACATAACCACTATGCCACCAGGATTCCTCTCGATAACACAGAGGTTTTTAAACATTTGATCTTATTAAGTTTATTTTTATTTTGGGGGAACGTTTACACAGCAAATTAGTTTCTCTTTTAACAACTTCTATATGTATCATTGGGGCAGCCCTGGTGGCACAGTGGTTAGGAGTTAGTCTGCTCATCTGAGGTCAGCGGTACAGGTCCCCCAGCTGTTCTGTGGGAGAATTATTTGGCTGTCCACTCCAGTAGAGTTACCATTTCAGAAGCCCACAAGGGCAGTCTCCTCTATGTCCTACGGGGTCGTTAGGGGTCAGAAGTCACTGGAGAACCGTGAGAGATAAGACGTCACTCAGCGACAGACACTGGTCACATCTTTCACGCTGTGTCGACATTCTCATGAGTTCTGTCCTAGCTGTTCTGTGTCCATTATGCTCGCTGCCCTGAGCAGCCCCCTGAGGGTCAATGCTGACCATTTGGCTTCATGTGAGCCGCTGTGTTGTTGTGGATGCACATACTCAAAGGCGGCATCATTTATGTGATGAGCCAAGCTTTTACTTAGCTTAAAGGGGATTCCCAGGAAGAGTTTAAAGGGTAACAGCTTTGGGGGCTCCTCTCTGCCGGTTAGCCAGTTTGGCCTTTTTTAAAAAGGGGGTATTTCCTTTCCTTTTGTTTTGCTTTGTTCTAAGAGTGGTTCAGGATCGCCACAGTGCAACTTGCTAAAGTAGTCATTTGCTGGGCCCAGGGGTAGGTGGCCATGCGCAGGGTCAGTGCGCCTGTGGGACCTTGCTGACTGGGTGCTGCGGGCCAGTCCGAGACTGCACATTGGAAAGGCTTGGTTGCACTCAGTAGAAAGGTGCTGTGGGGTTGGGAGAGGGCAGATGTCAGCCACCGCTAAAAGCAAAGTTTTTGATAAGGTAAAAAGTGTGACATTGTCACTACTGATTACCTGACTCCTCGGGTAAATTCTCCATGGGGTGAGCCCACGCCACATCTATGAATCGGAATCTCTGGATCAGGGTTCAGATCTCAAACTAATTCCCTGGTAAATTTTTATGACAACTTTCATAAAACACAGTCTTAGGAATATGTTAACCAACCAGGTCCTAAGTTAATGCCTAGTCCTGGGGGGTTTAAAAGACTGCTTATTACCACCCGTGAAAACTCTGCTTACCTAATAGTTTGTTCACTTAAAAAATGTACTTCCCCACATTATTTCTGCATCTCTTACTTCAGGTAAGCACTCTGGCTGTACTTCTTCTACGACGGATGTGTTACTTCAATGGCGTCTCTCTATTGTTGTTAGATGCCGTCGGGTCGGTTCCGACTCAGAGAGGCCCTGTGTACAACAGAACCAAACGCTGCCGGTCCTGCCCATCCCTCGGTGTTCTTATGTTTGAACCCGCTGCAGCCGCCATGTCCATCCATCAAGGACAGAGTCGTCCTCCTTTTCGCCGCCCACTGGCTCTTTCCAGCACGGTGCCATGAATGCATGAAGCAGCTGGCGTGTGAACTGGTGAATGGAAAACGGCTCTGTTCTGACCCCCTCACCCACTTCACAATACGAAGTTTTTAAGAAGAAGAACGGTTCTGTTTTTGAAGGCTTCCACTCACGCTCCCAGCCCTGAACACCCGATACTTCTCTCTTGTGGTTCCTGAGCAGTTGGCGGTACTTTTAATGTTGTCCGACTTCCTTTTAATTTTCACATTTTCACACGTTCATTCTGTTTTCTTTTCCAAGGTGACTTTTATTACTTGCTTGTTTCAGCTGCGCCACCACGTGACGGTTGTCTCCCTGGGCTCACAGGAGTGCATCGGATGGGTGCAGTGGACAAACGCACAGCATGACCCCCACAAAGCCCTCCCTGGGTTTCCCGCTGACTGGTGCCACTGTCTGCCATTCCTTAGGGCAGTGGTTCTCAACCTTCCTCATGCTGTGACCCTATAATACAGTTCCTCATGTTGTGGTGACCCCCCAACCATAAAATTATTTTCGTTGCTACTTCATCATCTGTCATTTTGCTACTGTTGGGAATAGGGCAACGCCTGTGAAAGGGTCATTCAACCCCCCAAAGGGGTCGCAACCCGCAGGTTGAGAACCGCTGCCTGATGGGGTCTACATTTCATGTTTTAGGAAGCAATCACCTAACCACCTGAACACCATACACCAGGTGAGAGCCCTTCTCTTAACCCCGGATAACCGAAACTCTATTTTCACGGCCTGAGCTGATCTTTCAGGGTCAGTATTCATGTTAGGAGTCTTGGCACCGCTGGGTATGCATCAAACCACTAACCACAAGGTCAACAGTTCAAAACTGCCAGCCATTCCTCAAGAGGAAGACGAGGCGTCCTCTTCCCGTGAAGAGTGACAGTCTTGGAAAGCACAGGGGCAGTTCTACCCGGACCTACAGGGTCGCTAGGAGTCAGAATCGACTAGATGGCAGTGCCTTTGGCTCGGTTTGGGTATTCATGTTTAAGGTTGCTGTAGTTCAGGCTGCTGACTGCAAAGTCTATCAAAGTTTACTGTTGCAGTGGGAGAAAGATGAGGCTGGCTGCTCCCATAAATACGCACAGCCTCAGAGTCCCCCACAGCCCCCATGAGTTGGCATGAACTCAGTGGTAGTGGGCTTGCTGAGGGCTTGAGAGTCCTGTTTTCAGATTATGCCTCTCACTGATAGTCCTGCCAGGTGTTCCGGGTTGCGGCCTTCACACTTGTCTGTACTGCAGAGGTAGAGGACTTCTGCAGCCTAGCCTGTTCCTTAGGCTTTCCCCCCAGTGTAAAAGGCAAGCAGAAAACAGTATCATGCAAACATGAAAGGATCTTTGAAACCTAGTTGACCTGCCAGTATGCCAAAGGCTATGGCATCGCAGAAGGGACCAAACGAGGTTATGATTAAGCATCTTCAATCTTCTAAATTAAAATCTAGTGCCAGCCACTAGAAGGTTTCCCTTTTCTCTGCCATCTCCAATTGGCATCATGGCAATTATAAAGACCCCTTTGGTCATTCTACACGCTTCTTGATTCTAAGTACTTTTGAGTGTCTAGCAATACCACCTGACAAACTAATATTCCACCCCCACCCCCACTAAAATAAATATAGTTGCAAATGGGAGCGGTCAATAAAATCTCCCAGTAAATGGCTTTATTTATTTATGGCTATCCCCAGCAAAGGCAAAGTTACCACAGAAATTCAAGACCCATTCATCCCATTGAACGTGGCCCACCTCGTTCAATGAAGGCTCGCTGCTGTTCTGAGTTCTGAGAGCCATTGACTGGGGCCGGTAATAACAGGAGCGGAGAAGACAGTGCGTGTCCACTATTTCAAAGGTGGACACCATGCCACTCACCAAAGAGCTTCTCAATTGTCTATTTCAGGCACAAAACTAAAACTTTATCTTGTGTTGTAAGGATCACAGTTTCAGAGTAAAAGTCAGACTTCTGTTCTATCCAGATAGCCTTATCAGCATGAGGATAATACTTTCAGGTGGGCTGTGATGCTCGTGATGTATGGATTTAAAGCAGGCAAGCATCAGGAGTTGGGCTGTTCTCTTTCATTTAAATCTTGTCTTTTCCCCCCTCTTTTATAGGGGAGAGCAGGAATGCAGTCCCCCACTACCACAAATTGTGCAGTTGAGTTTCCCACATTTGGGGAAATCGCAGGGGTCAGCACATCCGGAGTGCAATGGATAAGCCTCGCCCTGGGAAAACCACCTTCATGATCACGGTATCTCCCCTGCCAGGTAAGTATTAAATCTTGTCTTTAAACATAATCACAAAACAAAATTCAGAAGAGTTAACCAAACCCAAACCCTGACCCTTTAGTCACAAAGCAAACTTAGAAAATAAAGGATGACTTAGAGACACTGGGAAATATTTGAATCTAGCTACTATTTATAATTTTTCTATGTAATGGGAAAGAAAAGTTATTATGGTATCTTTTATGCCTTTGATCCCCAGATATAGTAGCTATTATTTAATGTAGATATATTTATCCACACAGTAGACCTTTAAAAACAAGCGAAAGGATTATCCAAAAGTTATAGCAAGGAGTGTAAGCCAGTTAACAGCTAACATTCTAAATGGACAGTCCTGACCTGGATGCTCTAGTGATCCCCGTCGGGGGAGTTGGGCCAATGAGGAAAGTTACACAAGCAGATACCTATACTTTAGCCAAGATTCTGGACCACACTACCAACGTTTTTCATTGCCAGGGGGATGCTGAGTAAGCTTGTTTCTGTAAAGGAGGTGGTAAGTCAAATTAACTTGGGAATCTATGATCTGGGACCCATAAGCCAGGAGTGATTTAGGTGTATGCAGTTGCAGCCCTCTCTGCCGCCTCCCCCCTGCCCACAATTGTTCCAGTACCCCTCAGGGAACGGAGTTATTAAAAATTAGCCAATGATCACACTGGTCTGATCCACCACATCAATCAGGGAGAAAGGGAAGGGTGGGGAACAGTCTGTTCCATTGTCCATGGGGTCACTACAAGTTGGACACCAATTGGATGATGGTAGGTAATGACAATGACCCCAACCACTGTCTCTGTACAGCATTAGTCTATCCAAGAACCTGGATGGATGGATGGATGGATGGATGGATGGATGGATGGATGGATGGATGGGCAGCACAGACTAAAAAAACAGATAGGGGAAAGACCCAAGTCTCTAATCCAGGCCTCTCATCATTTCACTGACAGCCCATATCACGGTTAGAGTCATGGTTAGAAGTCTGTTCTTCAAAAGATATGCTGAAATCCTAACCCCTGTGGCCCCATCTGAGGAGCCCTGGCGGCACAGTGGTTATGCGTTGGGATGCGATCCACAAGTCAGCAGTTCAGAACCACCAACCACTCTATGGGAGAGAGACAAAGCTTGCTACCCCGTAAAGAGCTACCGTGCCAGAAACGGACAGTGGCAGTATTACCCTGTTCTATGGGGGCTCTAGGAGTTGGCTTCGACTCAAGGTAGTTAGCGTGTGTGGGGGGGAGGGAGGGTGGCAATCAGGAAATAGTTTTTAATTTGTTATTTTAACACATAGGGTGGACCCTAAATTTAATCTCGTCTGAGTGTTCCATTGTAAAAGGGGAAAACCAACCCAAAGAAGCATACCCACCGCATTCTAACACAAGCAGGCTTGAGTACCATCCAGGGAAGCCAAGGATCTGGGGAGCAACTAGACGCCTGGTGGTGGAGTGGTTACATGGTTGGGCCGACAACCTCAAAGGTCAGCGGTTTGAAATCACCAGGCACTCTGAGGGAGAAAGATGAGGCTTTTTACTCCCGTTAAGAATGACAGTCTCAGAAAGCCACAGGGTCAGTTTTACTCTGTCCTGTAGGTCACTACGAGTCAGTACCCACGTGATGACCATGAGTGGGCAGTGGCAGATGCTGAAAGGAAGCAAAGACAGACCTTCCTGAAAGTCAATGCCCTGAATTTGTGGACTTTTGGCTTCTGGAACTGAGACAACAATTTTCTGCATTTTAAAGTCTACCCATTTGTATGTTGTTGTTGTTGTTGTTGTTAAGGAATTATGAGCAGACTCCGAGGATCCTTGAGCAAATATGTGTGATAACGACCAGTGTCCTTGGACTCTAGACTCCTGATAGTGCTGTCTGTTGATCCACCCTCATACCTTTCATGACCGTAAGGCCAGGAAGGGCAGAAATGTCTGCACAAATACCATCTAGGACACTGCCCCCGATGACGAGAATGCAGCAGAGGTCCCGGTGGCTTCCATTCCAGTCTCTTCCTCCTATTTTGCACAGCTATTTTTTAAAACACAGAAACATCACAAACTGGGGTAAGTATGCATCTCAAACCCAACCAAACTCTTCACCATTGAGTTGACTGCCACTCGTAGGGACCTTTAAGACAAGATAGAACTGCCACCCCCCACCCCAGGAGTTTCCAAGACTGTAACTCTTTATGTGAGTAGAAAGCCCCAGCTTTCTCCTGCAGAGCAGCTGGTGGTTTCACACTGCTGACTTTACAGTTAGCAGCCCAATGCAGAAGACTCTCAGGTTAGCAGAGTTAATAAACGTCCGTACGCTCTGGAAACATCATGAAAAGTCATTAGGACCAGCCAGAATTGACGGCCTGCTCACGCCTGCTCTGAATAAAGCCTACATTTCAGACCCCATAACCACTCTGCCTTGAACACTCTTTCTGAGTCAGCAATGGGCTTTATTAGCCTGGTGTTTATACATTCGCTAACACCATCGACCACCACCAACCACCAAAGAGTTTTGTCAATGGAAGCCAGCCTCTCTTGACTTCCACTTCACCGTCCAGTGTGCTCATTGGGTTCCCGGCTCAAGAAATGGAACACCGAGTAAGGGCGAATATATTCATGGGGTTTGTGATCGACAGAGTTCAGCACCATCAAGGCAGCACAAAGCTCTAAATCAAACAAAAGGGCAAAGAGTCCTGCCTTATTTGTAGCTGGGAACTTAGTGTTCATATGGGTGTCACACGGGGCTTCTTGGGCATTTTAATTAGCATCCCCTATGAACCTCCCTTCGCATTAAATGGAAAGTAAAGTGATTCTGGAACACAGCCAATCTGACAACACAGAAACAATGTTTGCTGAGCCCACTCAGCTGAGAAGACATTGTGACTGCATGGAACTAGACAGTTAAGCAATAGCTGTGTGAGAGGCTGAACAGAAGCAAGCAGGAGCTGCCGGCTGGATAGACGCGATGGTCTGAGGGCAGGGCAGCAGAGTTTTAATTGGAGATGCCCAGTCACCGCGGGCTGGGGGACAGCAACAAAGGATTATCACAGCCAATACCAATGGGGGCATTTTTTTGAGCAGACATTTTGACACTTCCCAAGAAAAACACAGGCACCTGTCTCTAACAATAGGCTCTAAAAACAGGGACTGGAAGAGAGTAAGTCAAAGAATAATTTCCCCGAGCTTAGAAGAGTCAGCAAGATGCCACTAGTCTGGATGGGTCAAATCCAATGGAAGGGAATTTAATGGAGATAACTGAATATTGTATGTAGGTCCAAGAACAAAGGTGCTAGAGCTTAGCAGCCCCGTGTGTAAGACTGAGGTGGTATCCTTGGAAGTCCATAGTATGGTGCAGTTGACCCAAAACATATATAATAATCATCATTATTATCCAGACAGAGAAGGGGACAAAGTCCCATGTACAGACCACGCAATGTGTTTGAGCTGCATCCTGGATGCCATTTATTAGGAAAGTGCTCCCCAAAAGAAGAAATCATAAAGACCATGAAAATGCGCCTGCTGGGGATATGGGCACTCAAGGAAAGCATAAAGCCCTCACATTTCGGAAGGGCTATTGTTTGTCAGGAGACGAGAGTTACTCTGTAAAGCGGTTAGGGTGCAAGTAAGAGTCCAAGCACAGACATGATAATTCCATCGCTTAATCAACAAGTATCGGTTGAGTTCTTACTAAGTGTTGGGCATTGTGCTAGAAATACACAATTTGGGGAACTCTCCTAACACTCAGAAATCGAGGTATATGTTGGGCTACCAAGTTCAAGGGCAGCAGTTCAAAACCACGAGCTACTCCACAGTATGTACTCTGGGGAAGAGTTACAGTCTCAGAAACCCAGGGGGGTGGTTCTACTCTGTCCTACAGGGACGCTATGAGTCAGAATCAGCTCCATGGCTCTACGCTTGGCTTGGGCTGGCCGTGGAGACAGTGAGTGCCTGCTCACTGCGGATATTAAGCAAAGGTGGGGAGCTCTATTCAGTCTTAGACTGGATTGGAGTGCATGCGATGGATGGGTGTTAAGCTCTCTACCTCCACGTGGCTTCTGATCATCAATGAGTTACACGGGGCAGCTGTCTTTTTCAGTTTTTTAACAGGATAAGAAAGAGGCGGACTCATTGCAATAGAAAGCAGCAGGAAACCAACCTTGGCAAATGAAACCAGAGATGGCATCGAATAAAGAGGATCCTGGGTCGCTCCCAGATTCTCCAGAAGACCTGCAAGGCTGGGGCTAAAGATCTTGTAGGCAGAAGAGGTGCCCAGCAGAGCGCACGGCAGAGCTGGTCTGGGCCAAGCCCCTCGGCTCTGAATGAGGAAACCACATCACTACTACAGACGCACGGTGCACTGCGCTGCAAGACAACAGCTGCCTGCGACCTGCAGGCCACGCATCACTGCCAGCAAACTCACGGGAGCAGAGCCCGGCACCTTTCCAGAGTCTCCAATCCAGTGGTCCTCAACCTGTGGGTCACGACCCCTTTGGGGGCTGAACGACTTTTTCACAGCAGTCACTCGATTCATAACAGTAGCAAAACTACAGTGATGAAGCAGCAACAAAAATAATGTTATAGTTGGGGGTCGCCACAACATGAAGGACTGTATGAAAGGGTCGCCGCATTAGGGAGGTTGAGAACCACTGCTCCAATCGAACACTTGCTAGATGAGTTGCTTACTGCTTTGATTTTTTTTTTGCGGGTGTGTGTGTGTGTGTGTGTGTGTGTGTGTGTGTGTGTTCAGGACATGTGTTTTCAGTCATGGAAGGAATTTGAGTGTAATTAATTTTTTTTCCTTCTTGAGGCAGTATGGATTTTTAATACAGTGAGTGGGACACGTATGCCCCAAGGGATCTATGGCACAGGCGGAAGCTAGTGGTACAAGGCCCATTTTGTACACAGTTATAAGGTCCCCGGCAGATGGCACTAAAGGTGGGATAGAAGTTTCCCACTAAACCCTAGATATGGTCACGGTAGGTGGGTCCTTAGGTGCCACGGATCCCAGAAGGGTTAAAATCTGAGGAGTGAACTGACTTGTGGGCCTAGGCCACAGTTTTAAGGGAGACTGGATGATCAAGTATCCCGCATTTTCAGCTTCTCTGGATGGGTTCTCCCACATGAAGCCGGGTATTTCATTTTTACTTTTTTAACTTCTTACTGTGAATTTGATAGGGGTTACCTTGTAAAGCAGGGTATTTTACAAGAGTGATCAGAAGCTGAGACTTCCCCCAAATACTAACAGAAATTAAAAAGTGAAAATTCTCAGTGGAAGCCACAGCGATTCCTCTCCCCGCAATGAGTTAATTAAGTACCCTCACTGCATCAGAAGGTAAAGGGGGTAAAAATCAAAGCCAGTAGATAACTTCCTTCGTGTCACCAATGGGAAATGAGACCCAGGTGATCCCAGGGAGGGCGGAGGGCGGAGTTCACCTGGAGATGCCCCCAAACCCACTACCGCAAACCCCGTGGAGCATGGTTCTACCCCGACCAGGGCATTGTGACCCCGGGTCAGAAGCAAACTCAATGCAGCTGATTTCCTGTCCCAGGGAGTCTTCCAAGCTAAGCATCACGTTTTAGAAGCATTCCAGTGGTCCTGGTGGGTCTGAGACGGGGCTACCCTGCGTGGAGTGGCACTGGTCACAGGCTTGGGCGTAAAGAGTGAGACGTGGGCACGTTCAGGGTTGTGTGATTGATGGCCGGTGATTTGCTAAGTCTTCGTGGTTAGAAAACAAATTCCCACGGCAGTGACCATGAATAAGTTACTAGCACCACAGGCTGGGGGAAACCCCCAGGGGTCAAGTCATCCATCACCCTGCGCCCCAGGGCCTGCATTCTCAGAACGGTGGCTGTGGCCCTCTTTCTTTACGAGCCTCTAGAGAAGGCCCCGGATAACCCCCCTCGATAAGGAGCACTGCGATGTCTTCATGGTGGCGTCTGACTGCTCTGGGATAATGTCTTACTCCAGCCCTGCATTCCACCTCCCCCCCACGCTCCCCCCCTCCGGCAGGAGTGAGAGCAGGGACTGGGGTGGGCTCACCAGCTCGCCCGTCAGCCTCACTGTGGTTTCCGAAGCACGTTGCTGTGGCATCCGAACCCGAGTTACCTCAGAAGCCAGCCAGGGAGACATCCACGGGGCATTCTGGTCTCTGGTGACACTTGGGAATGGCAGGCTTCCTCCAGGAAGTGTGAGCAGGCTAATCACGCCCCTGGGACAGGTGGGCACGATGCAGAGAGATTCGCTTTTTCCACAGCTGTCCCGACTACGATGCCCTCTCATTAACACCCCGTCCTCTTTCTCGTCTTTCTCCTTCTCTCTCTCTTTTTTAAGGTCCTTTCACTGCAAGTTGTGAACTTGAAGTATGTCACTGAAAAATGCACAGATGGGATCTACCAGATCATGAGAATGCTTTTCACAGCTTTTCAAAGCATGCTGGGCTTCTCTGCCTAAGGCCGGGGGAGGGGATGACAGGGGTGGAGTGGTGGTGGTGGGGCACAACAACCCTGTATTCTAATTTCTATCCATTCCCCACTCCTTTCCATCTTTAGAAATAAAGTATTACAGTCTTCCCAGTAGTGATACCCATAGGGCAATAAGTAAACTCTAGTTCTTTTCATGCATACATGTATATATGTATAAATATAATGTATGCACACGCTCTCTCTCTCCTCTACACGCTTTTTTTTTTTAATCCTAAAGCAACTAATTGTATCTGCTAATCATGTTTTCCACAGTTCACGGAGAGGGCACAGCAACTGCAGTATCTTCAGCATTAGCTACTGGAATTCATCGTGGAGCCAGAAGGGGAGACAGCAGGGCAGGCAGGTGGGGGGGTCTTGACAGGTGGGGCCCGGGACGTGCCCTGCTGCAGGAGGAAGGATTGCATTGTCCAGAGGGATCCTTTATCTTGTTCTGGAAGTTCTGGAAAGGGGGTCGGAGTTTTTCGTACGGAAGCAGCAAGAATACCCACAGCTCTGAGACCAGCTTGGGGGACCATGTGGGTTATTGGGCATTTGAATCAGCCTCATCTCTGGTCCTCTCTTAGCAATATCAAAGCGGCAAAGGGGATCAGATTAGCATCCTTTGTACTGTGTCCTGTGTGTGAAGTTCTCCGTGTATGTGGAGAGGAAGGGAGCTGTGCCGAGGTCCAGCAGTCCTATTTCCAATGGAAGTGCCCGCTCTGGATTCTAAGGAGCCCTGGTGGCATATTGGTGACATGTTGGGCTGCTGACCACAACAGCACCAGTTTGAAACCACCAGCCGGGAGAATGATGAGGTTTTCTATTCCTGGGAAGAGTTACAGCCTCAGGAACCCACAGTGGCAATTCTACCCTGTCCTATGGGGTCACGGTAAGTCAGAATAGAGGCAATGGTCGTGAGAGGTGTTTTTGAGCTCTGGCTTCTAGGTAGCCTCTGTCACACTCACCTGAGCCCCCTCTTCCTATTTAATCCAACAAACAAACTGGTATCAAGCAAAGCTGGCCCCAGGCAGCCTGGACAAAGAGGGACAAATCATCTTAAAGTATGTCTGGGATTTAGAATGGGTTGAAATAACAATATTCCCAGAGAACAACCAACAGAATGCTGATGAGAGCATTGCACGTCTGACGTCTCAATCACGGCCTTCCATAAACAGATGGCATTTGCTCACTAAGAAGTTCTTCAGCATCTGCTGTGTTTCCTATGTCAGACACAGGGCTCAAACCCAACCCAAACCCACTGTGACCGTGTCAATGCCAACTCACAGAGAACACAGAGCAGGGGAGAACTGTCCCTGTGGGTTTCTGAGACGGCAACTCTTTATGGGAGTAGAAAGCTCGTCTTTCTCCCACAGCGCTGCTGGCTGCTGGTGGTTCCGAACTACTGATCTTGTGGAATGCAGCGCCCGAAGGAACCGCTTTGCAGCCAGGGACTCCCAAGGTATAGAGCTCGATGGTGAGAATAGATGAAAAGGGGTTAGGGTGGGGTGGGGGGGATCAGTGATGACTTTTTTTTCAATCATTTTATTTGGGGCTCATACAACTCCATCCATACATACATTGTGTCAAGCACATTTGTACATGTGTTGCCATCATCATTCTCAGAACATTTTCTTTGTACTGGAGCCTTCAGCGATGACTTTCTATGTGTAACAATAACCAGATGCCATCCACTTGATCCTGACACCATGGTCAGAGTAGGGCTTTTCAATGGTCAGATTTCTGGAACCAGATCTGCAGGCCTTTCTTCAGGGATCCCTCTGGGTGGGCTGCATCCCCATCCTTCCGGTGAGCGGCCGAGACTGTTAGTTCTGCACTACCCAGCGCTCCTTTGCCATAAAATCCCACAAGTTAAAAGGTCAGTCATTTCTGAGACCTCGGAAAGGATCCCCTTTGTCGGAGGGAGGAGGAACCCTGGTGTATATCGGTTGTGCAATGGGCTGCTAACTTGTAAGGTCAGCGGCTTGAAGCAGCAGCGGCTCCTTGGGAGAAAGGCTGGGAGGCTGGGCTTTCTACTCTAGGAAAGAGTTACCATTTTGGAAACCCACAGGGACAGTTCTACCTTGTCCTCTCGGGTCGCTATGAGTTGGCATCCATGGGGTAGCAGTCCTTTTATTTGGTCCCGAGGGGGAGTGCGGAAAGACGGCGGGACTTTGTTGATGAGAAAGAGCGTGTGAAAAAGCAGCACGCCAAGGTGTCAGGTGGCCTCCAGCCCAGCGGGGCCCCACGAGGTATCTATCCCCTCAGAGGGGAACACGGCTCACAGCCTCACTGCCGACCACCTGAGAAAGGGTCCTCAGAAAAGTCACGACGTGTTTTGGGGAAAGCAGCTGTCAGCATCCCGGCGCCATACTCCAGCGTTTCTGAGGCTCTGATGCTCGCTTAAAAGCTGGAATCCTATCATCAGCAATAAACACTCCCCTTTGTTTTCACTCCCCTTTGTTTGACCGAATGACGTCAATTCCATTCGTTTTTTTAAGAAAATGTCTGTCAAATACGCAAGCCTGAAAAACGGTGGTTTGTCTGTCAACCATTGTTTCAAGCAAAAATGCAATTCCGGTGTGGGGGTGGTGGGGGTGCATGTGCTAGATCAGCTCACAACTCCAACACAGATGCTTAAAAAAAGACAACCCCCCACAGAAGTGCCTTACGTGCACTCTCATAAGCAGAGTATTCGAAGGACCACACAGGCGACTTTTGAGCTCTAACAAAGTCATCGTTTGTATTGCTTCGTCGGGACCTACACAAGGGCAACTGGCCTTCTTCTTACATCGCAAGGACACGGGCGAGGGGCGAGGGACACGGGCGAGTGGAGCACCTGGGGGCGCACATCACCTGGGGGCGCACTGCTCTGATTCTCGCTCAGGCGCCGGCCCGTTTCTCTCCATTGCTTTGGCACCACGTGCAATGTCAACACAGACGGGGAACACACATAGCCTGACCAACCAATCGGCCGTAGAAGAACTATAACCAGAATGCCCCTTAGAAGCTAGGATGGCGAGATCTTGACTCGCTTACTTTGGACTGGTCACCAGAAAAGACCAGTCCCTGGAAAAGGAGGTGGCCATGTTTGGAAAAGTCAATGGGCAGCAAAAGTGAGGGCAGCCCCCCAGGAGCTGGACTGACCGGGGAGCTGCAACCACAGGTCAGGAGCGGGCAGGCCTGGCCATAGGTCCTTCCGTCAAACCTGGGTGATCCTGAGTCAGAGGCGACAACAACAAAACACAACAGGCTGATGGGGACTTCGTCATGTTAGGGTCACACAAAGTCCATCAGACTGTACTTTGAACGCTAGCCCTTAGAATACCTTCTGTCACTTCTCTATGCCTCAGTTTCCCATTTGTAAGGAGCTAGACCCACTTCCAATGAGTGGATCTCGACGCACAGCAACCCCCCCTCGGGTTCCAGAGGCTGTCCATCTTTGCGGGAGCAGACAGCCTCATCGTTCGTTCTCCCACAGGGCAGCTGGTGAGCTGGGCCTGCTGCTCTGATACTTCAGCACGCCAGTGCCCAGTACACAGTGCCATCAGGGTACTTATAAGATGGGGAACCTCCGAAGGTTGAAACGAGATGACATGAAAGAAATCATGTCATGGATGAAGGACAAAGCTGGCCTCTGGCGAGTGTTATGTAAGGGTTAGCTCAGCGGTTCTCAACCTGTGGGTCGTGACTCCTTTGGGGGGGTCGAATGACCCTTTCACAGGGGTTGCCGATTCAAAACAGTAGCAAAATTAGAGTTACGAAGTATCAACGAAAATAGTTTTATGGTTGGGGGTGTGTGGTAGTCACCTAATCTGGTGTCAATTTAAGGATTAAGAATGTAGGGGTGTAATCTAGGCTGTCAAGCTGGAGACTTCTGAATTCAGCATGGCCTTCTCCGGAGAATTCTGGGGAATCTGGTACTTCCTCCTTGGAGGCGGAAGACACCTCTCTCTCTCTCTCTGCTACTCCCTGGGAGACAATGCAGAAGACAAGCCACATGGATGCAACCAGACCTCGGAAGCCAGACAAGCCACAGAGAGACCCCTGCCAGCGCTGAGATGTTTCCAATGACACTGGATCCAAAGACTTTCTACCCACTGCCTGTGATCTTCTGCATTTGGCATCATTGCATGTGTTTTGTCAGCCTGAAGAGGACTTTACAGATTGGTATCAGACATATGGGCTAATATCGTACTTATGGACTAGGCTGGAATGTTTTCTCAATATTCAATTGCTCTTGTATATAAATCTCTTTCTTATACACATATGTGTGTCCATGGATTTGTTTCTCTAGTCTACCCAGACTAACACAGGGGGTCACCATAACACGAGGAACTATATTAACACGTTGCAGCATTAAGAAGGTTGAGAACCACTGGGTTAGCTTAAAGGGAACATGGCTCACCAGAGACTCTCAGTTCACCCAAGTCTGAGGGAACACCCCCATCTTACAGTGTCTTTGCTGCGTTTTGCTGTAAAAGGTGAGCATTTACAAGTCATCTCCACTGGAAGCAATCTTGCTTGACGATTTTCCTGAGCCTCCTCTTCAGACTCAGCCTAGACATCACATCCTCGGGGACTCTCTGACTCACTCTCTACATACATGCATTTCCTTCCAGCTTTCTCTATGACCAAGGATCCTGGGTGGTGCAGTAGTTATGCCTTGAGCTGTTAATTGCAATCTCAGCAGTTCAAAACCACCAGTGGTGCTGCGGGAGAAAGAGGAAGCGTTCTACTCCTGTGAAGAGTTACAGCATCAGAATCCACGAGGTATTCTAAGCTGTCACTCTGAGTCTGAATGGGCTCAACAGCAGCAAGTTTGAGTCTCCATAACTCACACTCCTAGTGTCTCTAGAGACAGAGTGCAACTGCCTCTTATGAGTTCCTGTCAATCTTTACGGGAACAGAAGCTGGCTTTGAACTGGTGACACTGAGGTTAGCAGGCCAAGGCATAATGACTCCGGATGGACTCCCTGGCCATGAATGGGTTTGGTATTCACAACATCTGGAGTTATTTTCTTTTTAAACAGTTTTCCATGTTCTTCCACTAGAGGTGCAATGGTGGTGCAGAGGCAGGACTCGAACCTTCCATAAGGGAGCTTCAAGTTGCATGTGCAGCCCATGAATCTCTTAAGCTTGCTATGTTACATCTACCCAGGGAGACTGGTGTGTGGCTATGATGGCGAAGGGTTTTGGCGCAGCTTCCCTAAGAATATGGACCAAAAAGGACAAGCTGGAGAACTACATAAAAATATCAGCTATGGCTCACGACAGCGTGGTCTGGATCCAGTCATGGGGACCGTACAGGCCTGGCTGCCTTTTGTGCTATTGTTCATGGTGTTATGATTTGGGAACCAATTTGACACAGCTAAAAACCAAACAAACAAAAGAAACTCCCTCCACTGGAATTCTTTTCCATGAAGGTAGAGATCTGCTATTTGTAGTCTCTGGTATTTCTCCGGGACTTAGCATAGTGTGCCTGGCACAGTATAGGTATTCACTAAGTACCTGTCAGCTGAACGAATAAACAGATACCAAGAGCGCCTGGCAATTGACACTCAAATTCTCCCTCCAGAACTGTCACGTGGTACAACCACTGTGGAAAACGGTTGTATGAAACTTCCTTAAAAAGGTAGAGATATACATACGCATAATCCAGTAATCTCAGTCAGAACTAACAACACTAAACTCAGTCATCGAGTCGATTCCAACCCATAACAATCCTATAGGACAGAGCTGAACTGCCCCCAAGGGTTTCTGAGATTGTAACTATCTATGAGAGTAGGAAGCGTCATGTTTCTCCTACAGAGTGGCTAGTGGGTTTGAACTGCCAGCCTTGTGGTTAGCAGCCCAATGTATAATCCATTATGCCACCAGCATCTCACTACAGGCACATATCCTTGAACTGTGACATAAATATTTTCACAACAGGAAAAAGGTAGAAACAACCTAAATGCCCATCAACGAGGGAAATGGATAAGCATCGTGGCACATCCACACAATAAGAGATCATGACACACTAAAGAATCGGGATGAATCTGCGAAACACCTTACAATATGGATGAACCTAGAGGATATTCAGCTGCGTGAAATAAATCAACTGCAAAAGGACAGATATTGCATGAAGTCACTATTACAGAAAGTCGAGAAAAGGATTATGCATAGGAAGAAACATTCTTTGCCGGTCATCAGGGATGGGAGGGGAACAAAGGAAAAATCGCTAAGCAGAACGTAAACAAGTACTAACTTGGGCGAAGGGAAAGGAGTATACAAAACGGGCTGGGGCAGCACAACATGAGCTAGACGGAGGGAGGCACTAGGAGGTGCACAAGAGTAAAAGACAGCAAAAGTACATACTAAGGCTCTACAATCCTGCGGTAACATTAATAACAACAATTATCCACAAGGTAGAGATACAAAGACAGACATGTATGTAAGAGGTATATCAGTGTCTTTGAATTTGAATTTTATTCTATATTTTTCTCTCACTCTGTCCATGATCTTCCTGATCAGGAACAGTTGGTAGTAGTCGTTGGGCACCATCTAATTCTTCTGGTCTCAAGGTCATGGAGGCTGTGGTGTGTAGTTCATTGGTCCTTTGGACTAATTGATTCCTTTAGTCTTTGATTTTGTTCGTTCTTCCTTGCTCAGAACAGGGGAAGACGAATAGTTTCAGGTGGCTGCCTGACAGCTTTTAAGACTCCAGTCATAAAAGTAGGAGGCTCTCCAAAGTAGGACATATGCCATTGTCTTGTGGACTGTGTTATACCAACTGACTAGATCTCCCCTGAGACTGTAGTCCTAAGCCCCCAAGCCCAGTGGTTCATTCCCTCCAGGTGTTAGGCCAGGGCTAAGAAGTTTTCATGCCTTTCTTCTATCTGTGGATACACATGTTTATAGCAATACAAATGCATATGTAGAAATAGCTTCTGCCATGCAGTCATAGATGTAT
>NW_022111368.1:25218606-25228100 GCF_000313985.2 Echinops telfairi | reverse complement strand
AAGGCCAGCATGCAGGCTTCAAATATCATTGCTCTGTCGAGTCACACGGTTCTCTTTTCAGCCCAGATCTTTGTTGAACTCTGAGCATATTCATCCAATGGCCTCGCTGACACGTCCACTTGGATATCTCACAGAAAGCTCCAATTGTTGAAACTCTGATCTTTACTGCTAATCTTCTCCTTTTCCCATCCTTGTCCCATCAGTGTTTGTTTACCGAACAGACTTACTTGTGCTCTCATTGCCACATCCACTTAATAAGTCATGTCCGTGGACCTCCAAAAGATGTCACTGATACACCTCCATACTTTGATCCACCTCGAAGGCTCGCACCTTATCCTGAAATAGCTTTAGCTTTCCTTTCTTCTAACCAGCTTCCTGGTTCCAATCTCATCCAATCTGTTCTTCACAGAGCAGTCAGTGCCTTCCTTATAAAACAGGAATTAATTAGATAATTACCCTGCTTAAAATCCTTCCCTGAGATCACCTACAGAAGGAAAATAATCACCCCAATTTTTAAAACGTAGTCTACTTATTTTGGTTAGCTGCCATTGAGTTGTCTCCAACGTGAGTCAACCTTATGTATAATAGAATGAAATGACATCCAGTCTTACACTATTTCTATTACCTTTGACATGTTTGAACTCATTGCTAATGCTACTGTGCCAATTCATCTCCCTGAAGCTTTTCCTAGTTTTCAATTGACCAGTGATTTTACCAAACAGAACCTATATGACCCACTTCCTCCCCACCTCTCCACGCTCATTCACAATATCCTTATCTGGACTCACTAAACTGCAATGAAGCTGGTTTTTCTTCCATCTCTCTATGCCAGGCGTCCCATGGGCCACATGCGGTCTGCCGAGGACATTTATCCGGCCCGCCAGGTGTTTTTGCCCTGTTTGGATTTTCACTTCAAAATAAGATATGTGCAGTGTGCATAGGAATTTGTTCATAGTTTTTTTAAACTATAGTCTGCCCCTCCAACGGGTCTGAGGGACAGTGAACTGGGCCCTTGTCTTAAGAGTTTGAGGACCCCTGCTCTATGCTGTGAAGGTATTTCCCAGTTTAAGGCCTCTGCATAGGTGGAACCAAGGATTTTCACTTCAAGACTACAAGCTTGAAGGCGGGAGGGTCAAACCATTAAGATTACAGGTAGGAAAACACAGGGTGCACAGCTCTACTCTGTAAAACTGAGTATGTGAATGAATGAACGACTGAGGATGTGAATGAAAGAATGAGTTGGAATTGACAAGATGGTGATGGCAAGACCTTTGCACAGGTTGTTTCTCCAGGTGCAGTATTTTTTCAACTTACTCTCTAAATCATGAGTTTTAAGAGGCATTTCCTGAAAGACTATCGCAAGATAAATGCTCAAAACCGTTCTCTGCCAAGAGAAGAGAAGATAAATGATAAAATGGAGTCTGCAACGGAAGACAAGCAGAGCAGCTGGCTGTGTTAAAGCTTCCGTGAGTTAGTCGAGACACAGGATAGTTAAAGCTTGCTTAGCAGCTTCTCTGAGACAGTGAGGAATAAATATGTTCTTGGTAGATATAAATTCTAAAGAAGACATAATAAGAATCCATAGGATTTGGTGCCTGGAGAGGAACTATGAGAGCTATCCTCTAGGTTTCAGGTTTGGGTGAATGACTGGTTGGACAGGGACACTCTGCGATGGGACATTTAGGAGGAGATGCATTGCTACATGAGGTGACGGGAGACAATGAGCGGTTTGGGGTGTGTATTTGGGATGTCAGTGGGACATCAGGTAAAAATGTCCATCACCTGCAGTGACAGGGACTTTGAAAAATATGAACAGGCGGGAATCACCTCGGTGAGAAATGAGAAAGGGAAATGACTAGAAATGTGAGGGAAGGGGCGCTGAGAGCCCACGGGTGGTGGAAGCCATTACACAGGCAGGGAACCTCCTTTGTGATACAAACTTCATGGGCACTTTATTAAAGACCATTACTCCACAGCCACACTTTTCATGCAATGCTCACAAGATACATGAAGCACAAATACCATTTTTGGAATGCAATCAAAATATTAAGTGGAAACATAAAATTATTTTTCAGAGCATAGAACTTTGGTTTAGAAGCAAAGCCTAACTTCCGCTTGTCCCTAATATGAACCAGACAGATTCTAGATACACATAACACCCAGGTACTAGATGCAAGTTGTCTTCCATTCAAAATCCTCATTACTCACAAAACAGCATGCTCTTTGTTTATTCTACAAATAATTCCTGAGCATCACCAGGTGGTGCAAATAGTTAAGGGCTCTATCTCTGCAAACATTTAAGTGCTAGACTGTGAACCAGCACGATTGAAGGGAGGTCCACCCTGAGGGACCTGGCAGTCACTTCTCCCAAAACCCGCCAGTGAAAATGCCATCAGGGTACCCTGACACATATGGGCTGGCCATGGGTCGGAACCAACTCTGCAGCAACCTGTTTGGGTTTTTCTCATTATGTGCCAAACACTATTCCAGGTGCTAGAGACAAAGTGGTGAAAAAGACATAGAAGGCACTGCAAAATGTATGTTGAATGAATGAATCAAATCTCATCACATCATTATCATAGCACATTCTCAATACCGCTTCCCAGTTCTGGAGACATGGTGCTGTGAGTCAGCTTCACCATTGCTGGTGAGTCAGTTGACTCGTAGAGCAAACTCCGGGCCACCGCAACTCTACCGGGCAGAGCAGAGCCGCCAAACAGTGTATTTAAGGCTGCTATCTTGACTGAAGCAGAGTGCCACATCTCTGTCCTGCAGGCTGGTTGGTGGCTTTGAACCTGGTGACCTTCAGTTAATAGCCATGTGCCTAACCACGGAGCCATCAGGACTCCTTGTGGGTCTCAGCTTACCTCCACTATTGACCAAGCTACCTCGTAAAAGTTCCTAATGGTTAAGTTCTCTGTTGAAACAGACAGCCAATAAAATGCAGTTTTAGAGGAAAAAGTAAGTGACAACAAGATACAGAAGGAGGAAGCTAACCTGACCTCCGTGGTAGCATTCTAGCTTCCAGGTCAACAGTTGGCTTTTGTGTGTGCGTGAGAAGAAAACAACGCAGACCCTTCCGAGTGAATGCTAAGTGACCACATTACAACTCTGGGAGGAACAGCTGGGATCTGGAGGCCCTTCCCTGTGTTATCAGACTTCATCTGAAGTTCCTTTATACTACAGAGTCAAGGGAGAATTCCAGCCTATAATCACTTACTTATTGGGAAACACTGAAGAGCTGTTTTAACCCCTCAAGATGGACTTTGAAGCATCGAGAGCCTCCAGTCTCGGGTTTTCTCCTCTTATATTTTACTTTACAATAAGCGTAGATTTGAGTAAAAAGTAAAGGGGGAAATGCCCTGGGCTTCTGTTGGTGGCCACTGCCTGGTTTCTTCCTAGTCCTGTGCTCTTTGAGGCTGTCCTCATAGGAAAAAGGATACGAGTCTGAAAAGAATTCATGAGGCGTATAAATTGAAGAGCAGACAAGGCCTGTCCATCAATTAGCTAAGAAAGCTATCACTAACTTAGATCTTCTATGTTGAAAAGTCTCTGCCTCCCGAGTAAAAGGCTGGCTGGCTGGCTGGCTGGCTGGGCGACTCCCAATGCCTGACAAACACAACTTGCTTGTGGAGTTGTTTTGTGAAAGCCTCCGAGTCCATAAACAGAGTCCCTGGGTTGTGCAAATGGTTGACATGGCTCAGCTGCTCCCCAAAAAGATGGAGGGTTTGAGCCCCACCCAGAGGATCTCAGAAGAGAAGCCTAGGAACCTACTTCCTCCAAACTCAGGATCTCTGGTATGGAGCACACACACTTCTCTGTCAGGGTCTGATTCAAGAGCAACTGGTACCTGCTGATCAATCCATTTGGGGTGTAGCGAGCCACGCGTTGGGTTTGCTAATCACAAGGTCAGCAGTTTGAAATCACCAACAGTTCCTTTGGAGAAAAATACGGCTTCCTATGCCAGTAAAGAGTGACAGTCTCAGAACCCCATGGGGACAGTTCCACCCTGTGCTGCAGGGTCACTATGAGTCAGAATCTACTCATGGCAGTGAGAGGCTTCAGATTTAAACAAAAGTCCTTTGTACACACCTCAATTCTTCGTGTCTATGGAATATCTTTCGAACAAGAGAATTGAATGGGAGTAGAGATAGCGTGGTTACGCTTTGGGCTGTAGGATCCACGTGGTTGGCAGTTCAAAACCACCAGCAGCTCGGAGCAGATTGGGTCTTTCTACTTTGGTAAACAGTAACAGTCTGGGAAACCCAGAGGGGGTCGCTATGAGCCAGCATTGACTCAATGGCAATGAGTTTGGTTTGGTTTGGTTAGCTAGGGAGGAGAGTCAACCACTCTGAGGCCACATAGTGTAATTAGGTCACTCTACAGTGAAGATACCACATTTTCTGTGGGTACCCAAGCTAAGCTTAAGAGCAGTTGAGGGAATCCGCTGGTAGAAACCACCCAGTAACTGCTCCTAATGGAGCCCGAGAAAATCCCATGGCTGGGTAGGGATGGTGCTGGAAATGTAGGACGCGGCAGCAGTGGCTCTAAACTGTCCTCCAGATTGTATCCGCTAACAAAGATAGCGATTATTCAAGCTTTTGAAAGAGCCAGGGACCCTAATGAGTTCTGCAGATTCACGGAATTCCATTCTTGAAATCATTTCCTTTACCTGAGTTTTTTATGTTTGACTTTCCGTCTCCAAGCCTATTGAAATGTGCTTAGGGATGAGGTTTAAATCTCCTGAGCCATGCTCATCAACTTCCTGGAAAGCTTCATAAACGTGTGTAACAACAACATTAATAATCTTAACGAAGCACTGTGTAAAACTACAGGCGGGCGAAGCAGCTTGACTTCCATTTTCAAGAGGAGCAGCAAGGAACCGCTGTAAAAACGTCTTGGTTACTGGGTGATAGATAAGGGAGTGGCCAGGGAGGGATTCCCTGGAAGATAATTCTGAACTTCTGGAGGGTTCAAACAATTGATCCTTCTGCTCTCTTGTTTATGAGAAAGACAAAAAAAAAAAAGCAGTCATCACTTCTCCTGGGGCCAGGCTCACGAGGAGGGGGGGTTGGAGTGGGAGTGGGTTTGCCATCCTGCCCAGGGAACATGTCGCTACTCTGTGCCCCAAACATGAAAACCCTGTTCTTAATGTCTCCACCTTCCCTTGACTCTTGATATTCTTCTAGATGACCCATGTCTATGGGACCAGATAAAGTACATACACATACTTTAAATACGGGAATACCACATTCACATCTAGCGTTGTCATTTTCATTCCTATATGTCATGGTCACTTTCATCCATCCAAACAGAAACAGGATTCCCTCATTGTTGCTTTTTCAAAGAACAATGGATGTTGAATGTGGTGACATGGCCTTCCAGTCACTGAATTGCTAATGAAGCCAGACTGGTCGTCCAAAGTGGGATTTTCTACGGAATATCAATTTGGAGTGTTAGCTGCAAAGGTCGTTTGGCAAGAAAGATTTAAAACTAGTGTGAGGAATTTACTTTCAAAGAGCCTTGGTGGTGTAAATAGCTGCCTCTGCATGAGATCAGCAGTTCAAAACCCCTAGCTGCTCCTTAGGGGAAAGATGAGATTTTTTCTATTCTATTCTATTTTTCTAGTCCCATAAAAAAGTATGGACTCGGAAACCTCGCTCTGAGTCGGCATGGATCTGATCGACAGCAGTGAGTCTGGCTTTGTGTGCCTGCCTCCACGTCAGCCTGAAGCAAGAGGCCAGGAACCCTGGAAGGAGGTGTGACATGCTGATGGCATCTTTGTACATCGCTTTGAAGTGAACAGAATGGGCCACTAGTCCTTTGGACTGGGTCCTGTGCCCTAGGGCAGCCCCACTGAGCCACAGGACCTGCTGAGGGGGCTCCCCAGGCACCGCCCACAACGAGGCCAATGACTCACACCGCCTGAGCTGTTTTTCTTCCAGGGGAAAGACCAGACAGATACGCCCTGTTGTGAAACCTCCAGCGTGAGTCACAAGTGAAGTGAGCTGGCTGGCAGTCTGAGGTGGCAGGGGGAGGGCAGGGCCCACGCGCTGGGCAGCATGGGGGCTGTGTGCCCTGTGGCGCCATGCTGGCGACCCTTCGCTCCAGGACTGCGGCTCAGTATCACCCTCCCCCAGGACTCCCACTTGATTGCAAAAGGGTGCTACCCACCCTGGAAAAGGGGAAAAGAAAGAAAGGAAGAAAGCTAGCCCGCTGCGTAGATGTGAAATGACACCGCCAGGGAAACAGATGGCTGGGAAGAAGCAATCTGGAATAATTGTGAGGGTGTGGGAGTCGGCGTGTAGGTTTGGTGAGGGGATCAGGGCGGGGAACATGGGCATCAGTATGTGGTGACAGATGACAGAGTGCTGTTTGGGCCGAACTGGCAGAGGAAGTAAGGGGAATGGAAGTCATATTTATTCATAAGGGCTAGATCATAATCAGGAGAATTCCCCTTCTGTGTCCGCGCCGGTCGGTCGGGGCGGGCGCGGTCAGGCAGAGGCAGCCGGCGGAGCGTACTGGCTTGGCTGAGGTCACCCAGGTTGCCCGGGAGTCCAAGTGGCCTTCCTCCCTCGGATGGAAACATACCTATCCGGGGCTGATTAGTGTACAGCTGCAGGCACCTCCACACGGCCGCCTCGTGGAATTCTTTATAGAGTACAGGCCTTTGTACTCCCTACTTCACGGAAGTTAATCAGTAGGTGTCAAACTCTGAATTAAAATCCCCCAAAGAGGACACAGCACAAAGGACAATAAAAATGATTTTTAAATAATCATAGGGATAAATAGCACCCACTTCTGACAAATGTAAGTGCTGGCATAAAATGTTATTAGGCTGCCGAGATCATCTTTTGTTCGGGAAGTGTGTTTTATTCTCTGGCCCCATCGTTCATCATCCTAATGAGCCCTCAAAATGTAAATTAAATAGCAAAGACGGATTCATTTGAAAAGCATCTTTGTGCGAGGTGTTAAACCATTTTTCTACTTTTTACTCTTATCTATTCTCCCCCCACCCCCTTTTCTTTCTTGTCACTGGGGGGGGCGGGGTTCTTAGCACTTGAGCACTTTCTGGGGTAAGTTCCTGCAATTCATATTTTCAGTAAACAGTTGGTTCATTCTCCAGGATTTATGGACACTATGATCCAAAAAAGAGAGGGCAGGAGGAGGGAGGGAGAGAGAAAGAGACCTTACTAGAAAATGACGTGCCTTGTCAATTAGGTTTGAGCCAGGGGGGGAAAAAAATCTCGGAAACCTGTGCATGCAATTGCTTTTTGTGTCTTTATTCCGAAGTGCAGCGGTCGAGTGGGGAAGAGGATTAGTAGACATTTCCGAGAGTTTGTTTACCGCACCGAAGGCATCAATGGCAAAGCAGACACCATTTCAACCATTAGTGATAAGGGAAGAAGGATCAGGATCCAAATGGGCGGCGAGCTCTTGTTGGGTACTGATAAGCACGCTGCCCTGTGCCTGGGCTGAATAGAGGAATCAGGCTTTTGTACCTGACCTGCCTTTATGCAGGAGCACACACACAGCAGCAGGGGGGCTGAGCAGTGCTGCTGGGGAGGCGCACCCAGGGAGGAAAACAGCAGCAAATCACCTCTCATTTTGGCATGATTGGTCTTCATTTGCACCTCTTCTCTATCCCTCTCTGCTCCCCCCACCTCCCCCTTCCCTTCCCTCTCTCCCTTCCTGCTACCCATACATCATTCGCTGGCAGTGTCCCTTCTCGTGCCTGAGCTCAGCGCACACATGTGTCTTCCAGCTCTGGGCTCAGTGTGAGTGCACGGACCTAAATTGAAGACACAAATCACTGCAGTAGGGAGGTTTGCCCCATGTCCAGGGAACAGCCATTCAGCAGCTCAGGGGGGTGGTGTTTAGCTTTGCAGCCTCCATGTGCAGGATGAATGAGTATGGACAAATCGAGGTGTGCTAGAGGCATGATGTTTTTTTAATGAGGTCCGAATGTTGGAGAAGATCCCAGCAGAAAGCTACACCCCCAGTGGGGCGAGCAACCTAACTTGGGCGCTTGAGGGTCCTGAGCTCACTGGAGATGAGGCGCCAGCCTGGCTTGAGGTAAACACAGCAGACTTCCTGATTTCCTAGGTATCTGGGTAGCAGCACCCAGAGAGAGCCCACACCCAGTTACTTGGCATTCTCTTTGTGGTTTGGCTGACGAAAGAACTCCCAGCCTGCCCTTTCCACTTGCCAGCCTGCACTAGTTTATTTACTTGTTTATTTTTGATGGCGACTCTCCTTTGCAAACATGCCCAATGGGAAGGACTGCCAGGCTCAGGGCTGTCCGCATGGCGGTTGACCACGTAAAGAAACAAGGTAGCCTGAACCTGAGCCGCAGCCACCTCCTTTCTCCAGATCACCCAGGCTCCTGGGAGCTACAGACAGCTTGCATGCAAAGACCAACCTAAGGGTGGGGCTCCAAGCCCACCCAGCTGTGAGTGCTGCCAGAGCACAGGCCTGGTGAGCCACTCGATAACGGTGATAACCAAGAACCACCGGGGAGCAGGCTCACTCTGTACACACAAGGCAGTCAGGAGCCAGCTCGATCGATGGCAACATTTCCTGTTACTGTGAAGTTTTTCCACAAGCATAGATTTGTTTTCATGACAACGAATCCAGCTAGAGAAGGAGGAGCCAGCGCCCCATGGGCCTTGGAGGTGCACTGGAGAAAGGGGACCAGAAGGCCAGGAAGGGGTGGATGTTCAAGGGGTGAAGGGAACTTAACCGGAAACCAAGAAAATCTAAGCATTCTCACGGTTCTATAGACGTGAGACGCCTGACGCAATGAGAGACATGTTCTACCAGGGGCTTGGAGCCTCCTCCAGAGCCGGGGAGGAGAACCCGTTAGGCTCTGAATCCGTTGTTTTATTTTTTGACCCCCAAGGTGGAAAAACAAGGCACGATTCATGGACAGAGTGCCCGCTACGACACACGTGACTCTTAGCCTTTGCAATATGTGAATATACGAATTCATGCCAATATGGTCGAGGCATATAAAATACAGAGCTCTCACATGTAACACCTTTCGAGTCTAAAGGAAACACGCGGACCCTAGAGGTTTTCTAAGAAGATTCCCAGTGAAGGAGGGTCTCACAGTTTGAACATACAGGCTTTTACCCAGATCTGAAATTGCTGCGGGTGGGCCCCCTGTGAAATGCCTGCCACTGCTGCTAGGCACCACACAAGATAAAAGACATGCTTCATTAGGCTCCCAGCTGAACACAGAAACCTCTGGCTCAGAATAAATCTCAGCCTTTAAAAATACATTCTCCTCGGAATTAACATCTCAGGATCATTAATCTCCGGAGTGACCCTTCAATTTCATTTGGAAGGGAACTACGGTGCGTCCCACAAAGGTCTATCTTTTCTTGGCAAAGCCCCACTTCACAGGGAACAGGAAAATAGTATGCTCTTCCTCTCATCAACACCCCCCAACACACACACACACACACACACACACACACACACACACACAC
>NW_022111368.1:25199293-25218506 GCF_000313985.2 Echinops telfairi | reverse complement strand
CTCACTCACCCACAAGGAGATTTTTCTCCTTCTCAAATGAAACATCTCGAATCTAACACCAATAGCCAGTGAGCCACAGAATCAGGAAGGGACTAAAATTGAGCTCCATATTTTATAAAAATAAGGAGAAGACTAGATTGAAGTATTATATGTTATAACGACCAAAACTCACTGCCCTTGAATTCATTCTGACTCATGGCGACCCTACAGGGAAGGGTGGAACTGCCCTGTGGGTTTTCAGAGACGAATCTTTATGGGAGTAGAAAGCCTCTTCTTTCTCCCGATACAGAATCATCCTCAAAACTTAAAAAACCGATTGCACTGCCATCGAGTTGACTCTAACTCACAGTGACCCTCCAGGGCAGGGCGAGTTGCCACTGTGGGTTTCCCGGACTGTAAGTCTTTGCAGGAGTGGACAGCCAAGTTTTTCTCCCATGGAGCTGCTGGTGGTTTTGAACTGCTGGCTTTGCGTAGCTCAACTACTACCAGGGCTCCTAGAAGCCACCTCATTAATCAAATTTTGCCCAATTAAGAATGGGTTTGGACTTCATTCTTCATTCGGGTAGATGCAACACTCAGAGTTATTATGCCAGAAAGCAGTCATCAGGTAAATTTGCTTAACGAGCCAAATGAAGAGATAAAGTCTGAACAACCAGGGTACCCACTCCTCCTTTCACCTGCTGTGTATGTTACCAAAGGTATAACAGAATCCATAACAAATTTTTAAAAATCTTACTGCCATTGAGTTGATTCCAACCCGCACCAAGTTACAGGACAGGGTAGAACTGTTGCTGTGGGCAACTCTTTATAGGAGTAGAAAGCCTCTTCTTTCTCCCGTGGTCAGCCGGTGCTTTCAAATGGCTGGCCTTGTGGCTAGTGGCCCAACACAGACCATGATGCCACCAGGACTCCTCTCCAAGCTGACCAGCCTATTAGGAATGTCCTTCATCATTTACAAGACCCATGGACACTCCATCGAGCCAAGTCCCCTGGCTTATTTGGAAACGTCATCCTGAGCATTCTAGGAGCGTTCTGCAAGCACCTCTGCTCCTCCTTCCTACCTGTGGTGTCTCTTCCCCCTTACCTGCTCCGCCCTCCCTTCTCCTGCTCACATTCTCCTTTCAATGTCTCCTCAGCCCTCACCGTAGACTCAGCCATACAAAGCCTCTCCCGCCTCCCCACCTCCGCCCTCCTGTTTGTCTCTTCAGGATCCATGACATTGCTCCTTGAGGTCTGAATGAACTGTCTAATGTTTTCCTTGTTTGTCTTACCAAAGTCTCTCAGTTGGCTGGTATTATGTCACACCATCATGCATGTGGCCTGCACACAACATAGGGCCTTATCTAATACAAATTTTAAATAAAACATAAACTTGGGGGGGGTGTCATTCACCACAAAAAGTAAAAATAAAATAAAGCAATGTTTCCCAGCTTCTCCTTCCAATTAAAGAAGCATGAGTCTGTGGAACATACCCTAGCCCTGGATATCCGAGTGTGTGCCTAGCAGTGGCTTGTTTCCCGGGTGAAAGGCTGCGGAGGAGAGGAGACGGTGCAATGACACCTCATTGGTGCCCTGGCATTTCCTTCCAGATCCCTTGAAGGTTTTAGACAGAGTAAAAATGCTAGCCCTCTGGGGTTCACTTCAACAGCCACAGACTTGTTTGTAGTTGACTTCTGGGTGGGAGAAAAACTCAACCACTCACTGGGGCCTTTTGCACCCAGCTCATTTGGATGGCAGCCCTAGCTGGTTGGACAGATCAGACCTACAGGGAGAGCTCTGGTATCGGCCACGTGGTAGGGCCTCTCCAAGGAACCCTGTTGCATTCTGGGTAACGGGGGCTTACTTGTCATCCACTTAATTTATTTCAGTCTCAACTGTCAGGAGCCCCAGTGGTGTAGTGGATACTTGTTGGGCTGCGAGCCACATGGCTGGCAGTTCAAAACCACCAGCAGCTCCTTGAGAGAACAACTACTCCTGTGGTCCACAGTTACACAGTCTTGGACACCCACCGGGGGTCGCTATGAGTCAGCATGGGCTTGCTGGCAGTGAGTACAGTACTGTCAGGAGACGTGCCAGAAGCCACCGGAGGTGTGTGGATTATTTCCTAAATCGTTGGGATACCTTATTAACAAATCTCCTGTAAATACATTATGCATCCTTAGCCTGATACCCATTCAGAACTTTCACCCACGGCATCTTTGCCGGACTCAGTCTCATCACCTACTACCCACCCTGCCATCGAGTAAATTCCGACTCAGGGCGGCCCTATAGGGTGGTAAGAACTGCCCCTGTGGGCTCCCCAGACTGTTTAAGTCTACAGGTGCAGAAAATGTCATCTTTCTCCTGTAGCATGGCTGGTGGTTTCGAACTGCTGACCTCGCAGTTAGCAGCCCACTAAGCCAAAAGTGAGGGCGGCACTCATCTTGTCCCTGACCAGCTCTTCATGGGGAACTCTCTCCTAGCCAATCCCAACCAACATGCCCCAAGATGCCCATGGCTAAGTTAATATGAATACACTGGAGTCATTATATAAAAAAACAAAACAAAACCCCAAAACAACAACCCAGGAACAAAGGCAGCCCAGGCAGGGTCAGACGGCCCATCATGCAGGCGGGATGCATCCCATGATGTCAGGCCTGGGAGCAGAACTGGAAGCATTGGCAGGCCCTGCTGGCTCCTCCCCCTGCTAAGAAAATGCAAAAGATGCAAGTTTGCCATCAGGACGATCCCTAATTGCCTTTTGGACTATCTTAACGGCAAGTACATTGGATTAAAGCCATTTAAAAGGCTCTGCCTACCACGTTGCATGGAAGAAATTATATTAGCCAAAATGAAAAAAAAATGTTTTTTTCTTTTCTTTATAACTAAGACAATAAGGCAGACATACATTACATGAAAATGCTGCTGGAGAAATTCCATGATAACATCTGATATTTTAAGTTTTTGAATGGAGGCAAAAGAATAACAGTATTCATGAAAAGAAATTCCTTTTTACTATGTTAACTTGGGAGGGGGGTGTTATTTGTTTTAACCTAGAAAATGCCATCTTTAAAATACCCTTGACTCTAAACTTCCACCTAAATCGTGTAATAACAATAACAAATCAATCTTCCTTAAATCTCCAGTTATTCTTTATTTTCTTTTTGAATGTCGCCACTCTCAATGTCTGCGCTACCCCATCGACCTGAGTTGCCTGATTATGAGCCAGTGTTGGAAACAAAACAGACACACAGCGTGCCTCAGCCGCCTCCCGGCTCTGGCTGACCTGCTCCCTGGAAGCATCAAGTGCGCCGACGGGAGACAGCTGAACTCATCTGTTCGCCCGCACCTCTTCGTCACGTTCAATTTAGCCTCAATCTCTAGAAACACAATGGACGTGGAATACGGCAAGCAGCAACTAGCAAATACAGTCCCCCGCCAGAGAACCCTTCCTTAGAGTCAGTAGAGAGAAAGCTATTCTGTCTGGGGGCTGGCAATTTCCCCTCAAAGACACCCACTTAGACACGATAGTCCATCTGGACTAAGCTCATCTTTAGATAAGAAGAACAGTGACTTTCCCCCCAGGATCCCACATCTTTTTGATGAGCAGGAATCACTCAATGGTAGTGAGTTGGTTGTTTATTAATTTGGAGGCTTTGTATTATTATTTTGGGGGCCTTTATTTTTGGGGGGATAGCTGAGTATTCAGGGTAGTGTTAGCTTCATGCTTGTTAATTCAGAACCTGTTCAGTTTATGAAGTTAATATTTTTTCCTGAAGTAACATATTATTCCAATCACAATATAACATAGTATGTATTACATATAGTGCGTATCACAAAATAACACAGCGTGGCTATCAAAATTATCATTAAATAACTTGTGCCCTGACCAACGGCAGGGATAATGACCTTTTAAAAAATAAATCCCCGTTCATAATACCAATCCTGGAACATGCTTACCACTTTGCAGATGTGTACTTGTGTTACAGATGTGGTTACCAGTAATCTAGTCTAACAATCATCAATTATTGGGTGCAGTCCAGGGCAGTGGAGTTTGGTTTCTTGTAAAAGGTACTGTGTAAAATTATTTACATACCTCGTCAGATTAAAGCCTTTATCACAGCTCTCCGAGAGTGCTATCACTACCTTCTGCTCACTGGGCAGAACTCTGGTGACGCAGTGGGTTAAGCTTTGGGTTTCAAGCCGTACGTTGTCAGTTCAAACCCACCAGGGGCTCTATTGGGTAACGAAGAGATAGTCTGCTCTTCTTTAAATCTGCAAAGGCTGACAGACTGAGAAACCCTCAGGAGCCAGTTCTACTCGGTCCTACTGGGTTACTAGGAGTTGGCGTCCATTGGACTTGGTTCTGGTTCACAGGTGTCTAAATGAGGTTTCTGGATGTAGGGAACTTGTTCCAGAGCTCCAGCTGTAAGGGAAGGAGACAGCCTTCAACCCCAAGTCGGCCCAACCTGCCACAGCTCAACATCAATGGTACACAGAATCCTAAGAACCAGCTCTC
The DNA here is from genome assembly GCF_000313985.2 of Echinops telfairi. Lineage (NCBI taxonomy): Eukaryota > Metazoa > Chordata > Mammalia > Afrosoricida > Tenrecidae > Echinops > Echinops telfairi. The sequence continues at coordinate 25,214,008 of NW_022111368.1, read as the reverse complement.
CATACTTGCTATCTGTAACCCCATTCGGTCAGTCTCACACTAATAACGTCACAACCACTGTCATGCACAATCAGAACCCTGCTCCAAATGCCTTAGTAATTAACCGAGCATTGGGAGCACTCCACGCCAAACCAAACTCACTGCCATCGAGTGGATGCCAACCCATCGGGATGCTATGAGTCAGAGAAGAACTGTCCCTCTGGGTTCCGAGACTGTCATTCTTTACTGCAGTAGAAAGTCCCATTTTTCTCCCGAGGGGCAGCTGGTGGTTTCCAATTGTCCACTTTGCAGTCTAGACTATGGTTCAGAAAGCTTTTGAGACAGAAGAGCCAATCCCGACCCCCACAACAATTTAAAAATTATTTGAGAGCCATAAATATCTTTTCCCAAACAAATGAAATCACCATTATCTCTGAATAATATCCTTTAAAATTTTTCAACTTTACTTCGGAGCCGCCAAGTATGTACAGAAAGAGCGGCATTGGGCTCGAGAGCCACAGTTTGCTGACCCCTAGGCTAGACAATTCCAGAAAAAAAGGAAGAAAGTAAAAGACATTAAAAATGCCCAGTAAGATACAAGATCGAGAAAACATAACTCTAGAAATAACTTCTAGAAAAAGTTCACTGTAATATGAACTTAGCCGCCCGCCTCATCTATGATAAAGACTAAGAAGTGAGAGGATGATGGGCACCCTGGGGTCACTCACGGAGGTCTCAATCATAGAACACGGCATCGCAGAGCAGCCTTCTATCTGACTCCAAAGGGAGGAAAAGTACCGACTGAAGAGAAGCATTCGTACCATGTTTGAAATGTGTCATTTAATCTCGTTTACATTAAACTTTCTTTTATACACATTCAGGAGTTCACAGCTACAAGACCAGAAATACCCGAGGAAGAGAACAAACACAATTACCTAGAAATAAAAGGAATGACGTAGTTATTCATTTTCCCCCTTATGCCCCAAGAGTTCTGAACCCTGCAGAGTCTAACAAGATTCCAAGCCGAGTCCCTTACGGCGTCATCAATAACACAGTTGAAATACATCGCTTTCCTACCACTTACCTAATGACTGTGCTCTTTAGGTGCCATCGAGTCATTCCACCTCACAGGGACCCCGTGCACCACAGGGCGAAACACTGCTGCCCCGTGTCACTCTTACGATCGTCGTTTTGCTTGCGCCTCTTGTTGCAGCCACCGCAGCCACCCTTCTCCGCGACCCTCCACTTTGCCAAGTAGGATGCCTGATAACAGGCTGAAAGGACATGAAACAAGGTCTCACCATCTTTGCCTCTAGGGAGCACTCTGCTTGTACCTCTTCTGAGACAGAGCTCTCTGTCCTGCTGGCAGCCCACGATTTTTCAATCATCTCCAGCAGGACCATCGCTCCAAGACACCCACCCGTCCTCAGTCCTCCTTGTTCATTGTCCTGCCTGCACAAGCACACGGGGCCATTGAAAAGACCATGGCGGGGGTCAGGCGCACCTTAATTTTCAACATGTTAAAGATGTGTCATTTGACTTCCTGATTGCTGCCTCTGTGGGCATTGATTATCGATCCAAGAAAAATGAATTCCTCGACAACTTGCATCCCTTCTACATTTATCATATGTCTATCGGTCCAGGTGTGAGGATTGTGGCTTCTGGATGTGGAATTGTAATCCGTACTGAAGACCATAGTCGTCAACCTTCCTCAGCAAGTGCTTCAACTCCTCCTCACTTTCAGCAACCAAGGCCGTGCCACCTCCACATCACAGGTTGTGAAGAAGCCTTCCTCCATCCTGATGCTGCGTTCCTCTTCAGAGAGTCCAGCCTCTCGTACTGTGTGCTCGGGATACAGAATGAATACGTATGACAACCCTGAAACATCCCTTTCCTGGTTTTAAATTATGCGCTATTCACGCCCTTGTTCTGTCCCTTTATAAAGACTTTCAAAGGGCTCAAAGGTATTCAGCTGTGTGGGTCCTAACAAACTATGGCTAAATATGCTAGTGCCTGCAAATATGTGATCGTTCCCCTTTATTTCTTCCTACTCCAGCAACTTCTGAAATTGGTTTTAAACCCATCCTTGAATATCACGATCTTCACACTGACTTTTAAGTATATCAGATAGACATTTAACCCAGGGTAACTTTTAAGAAGTCTTTCATGTATTTTAATCAATCACTTGGACCTCTGAGAAGCCTAAGGCGGGCACATCAAAACAGCGTCCTGTTTAAAAGCATGCAGCTGTCTTTGTCAAAGCATTGCATCTTTTCAGGAAAATGTCAGCAATGTTATTCTTGGGCATCTCCCTGCCCAAGAGGCCAAGGAAGGCTGAACAATGACGCCAGCAGGGCAGTTAATCAATAGCAGTCACGGCACCATTTGGTCGCCTCCAGAATCTTCCTTTTCAATGAGGTTTTACATCATGAAAGGAGAAGACCGGACCGTCCATCTCCACTGGTTTCAAGTGGCAAATGCAAGAATCCACTTGGCTGTCAGAAACACAGCATGGCCGGTGCAGGCTTTCAACCTTTAGGGGTGATTTTTGGGTTTAAAAACCGAGGAAAACAACAAACACAGGACTTGGAAAGACAAGCAGCAGTCTAGCAATCCCTTGTTTCCCCCTCATGGCCAAATAGGAGTTCTAACAGATCTGAACCTGGTGGAGAGACAGGAAAAAAAAAAGGTTTCCACCGGGGTCCTTGATGGCCTTATAAATAATATATTTGAAATACATTTATGAGTCCTGGTACCAGCGCCATTGTCTCTGATGATGTTGACACATGTCCTCTCGACATGTGTTCTCAACATGACAGATTTATAGGCAAGGAGTAAAAACATCACATAAAATCCACACAGCCCCTCCCAGGGGCAGAGTCAGCATCTGTGGGGTCGGAACGCTATAAAGTTTAAGGGGTTCTCATTTAAAAGACAACAGCAATGACAAAATTTGAATACAAAATTAGGGCAGGGCCCCAGAAGAGGATCCTTGGAATTCAAGCTTGATGCCTTTAATGGCCAATCTGCCCTTTGTCCGTCCACAGAAAGCACAAGTACCATTTCGACTGGGGCCCTCGGGTACATCTGGATCTTGTTGTCCAAGGATCTGCGCCAGGGATTGACACCCACGTGCCGAGGTGTGCGAGGAGAGCGAGGTCCCAGGCTCAGGCCAAAATAGATTAGAAAATGGCAGGACAGGCTTCTCCCCAGAGCAGAAAGAAAGGACAACGAGAAGTCAGGTGGATGAGTGCTTTCTGTTTTCACATGACTTAGGTACTGATGGGGAGAATGATGGCGGTGTCTACTCCCCTCAAGAATTACGGTCTCAGAAACTCCCAGGGGCGGTTCTAGCCTGTCCTATGGGGTCGCTGTGAGTTGGTATTGACTTGATGGCGGTGAGCTGAGAGAACTGATGGGATCCCTGGGTCCAAACTGCAAGTCCAGCAGTTCAAATACACCAGCTGCTCCATGGGAGAAAGGTGAGGCGTCTCATTTCCATAAAGAGTCGTGGTCTTGGAAACCCACAGAGCAGTTCTACCCTGTCCTATATGGTCTCTGTGAGTCAGAGAGGACTTGCCGGCAGTGGAAAAAGGCGGGGAGAAGAAACGGACAGGGCTGTCATTAGGCATTTGCTCTACGTCCTCGGTGATACACATGGCCAATGTGCCAGGCTAACAGAACGGGTGGAGGCTCACATCCAGCCAGTGGCTGCAGGAGATCTTGTTCTTCCAAGAAACTAGCCACTGAATTCTGTTTGGGGCCCAGTGCTTCCAGGAGACACGTGTGGTCACCCTGAGCCAGAATCGACCTGGTGGCACGCCATCCTAGATATGGTCTCGGTCTTAACAGCCACATTTAGTTTGACACGTTTTGCACTTCACTCAGTGAGCTTGAATTTTAATACGCAATTGGGGATTTTTTTCAGAAATTTAACAAGAGAATGTAGACGTAAAAAAAGCAGAAGGCTTTGAAGTGCTTGTTAAAAGATGAATGTGCTGGTCTGTCTGTTTTAAAGAAGAAAATTCAAGCCCTGCCTCGGACCACTGTGCGGGTGAGGCTTGAAGTGGATGGAAGACGCAGAAAGAAGACGTGGGGCAGGAGCAGGGACTGTGTTTCTTAGTTCTGCGCTTTCCGACCACCACATCCTCACAGGCTATAAGGGAACTATGTCTGTCTCACAGCAGGAGTGTTGGAAGAAAGGCTGTGGTGTGTGGCTTCCATGCCCCTGGTCTACCAGGCACAGAATTCAGGAGCTTGTTTACGTCCCTCCCAATCCACTGCAGAGACCCAGGCAGAGGGGGAGTTTGCTTCCTCACCCTTTCCGACCTGTTCTCTCCAGCACTGTGGGGTACCTTTCGAGAGCCAAACTGAGTGGGGAGGGGAGATCCGACAGCAGAAGCAGCCCCACCCTCACCCCTGGTTGACGAGGATGCAGCAGGGGAGGAAGACAGGTCTCTTTGCTTCTCCTGTGCCGCAGGTGAGGGACACCAGGAAGAGGCGTTCCGCACAACTACAGGTACACATCTCACCTAAGAAAACAAGCATGCCTCACTGGGAGAGCCCCCACTTTACAGATGAAGAAACTGAGGCTCGGTGAGCCTCAAAGGGCCTTTGCTCAGTGTGGCACAGCTAACAGGTGGCAGACCCAGGCTCTGACCCCAGCTGCAGGGTCATTTTATCTTGGAGCTACAAGATTTAGGGCCTGCTGGCTTTTTCAGGTTCCACAAAAAGATAGTTTCCATATTTCCAAATATGGACAATCTGCGGCCAACAAAATAAAGAGCAAGCCACTCTGTCAAAATTGATAACTGTCTAATTAAATTCCTGAAAACCAAGTTAAAGTCCTTTTCTCTGACACATCGTCCAAAACTTCATCCCCTCTATGGTGTGCATGTCAGATTCTCCCCTCACATTTCAACAAGTCCTGAGTTTGCCTGATAACAGAGACACCAACCAAATGGCTGGCGATTCCAGTCTACTCTGAGGTGTCTTGGAAGAAAGGGCTGGCTACCCCAAAGCCCCATGGAGCACTGTGTTACATGACACATATGGGGTTGCCATGAATCATAGCTAACACGAAGGCAGCTGCTTTGGCTGATGCATGTATTTTTTAAAAACCCAAAGCTCAGCTGGGAGGGCTTCTGAAAGGAAGCAGCTTTACTGCCCGGAAGTCTGACTAAGCCACTCCCCTAGTTAGCCTGCTCCCAAATGCAGGCTCCCTGTACTTTCCTTGTTTGTGAATGACGGGTCTTTATTTATGGGAGAGCGAAGGGTCCCTGTGTCTTAAAGTGTCCTTACTCTATAATAAAAACACACACATCTCTTTGCAAAAGGGCATGAGTCTCAGAGCCAAATGGTGAGCTTTAATAAATTGATGACAGTAGTATGTTGAGGTTTGGTGAGGGCAATGAATGTACAAATGTGCTTTACACAATTGGTGTCATGTATGGATTGTGATAAGAGTTGTATGAACCCCTAATAAAATGATTTAAAAACACACAAAAACATAAAGGGCTGCCAGGGTAGCCAGACTGAGGATTTTTGTTTTTTTTAAGTCACTTAGTAAATGGGACTTTGAGCAACTGACTTAACTTTAACCTTGTTATCTGTAAAATGGGGCTAATGACTCCTACCAGAGACTTGCTGCAAAACCAATTTGCAGCATTTATACTAATACGTGGCCCTTAGTAAACATGGAAGATTCCATTTTAACGTTTAATATGTTTCCAATTTTCCTAAGTTCAATTCCTTCAAATATAGGCTGTCACTGACAAAAAAAACAAAAACCCAGAACCCAAAGAAGCTTTGAATCTGCAGGCTTTGTGATTAAAATGGTTCCTGGATTTCATAAAATGAGAAATTAAAATTCCCTGGTCAGATCTGACAACTACATCACTGCCCTCCCTTGTGATGATATTCTCGTAAGTTTTGGAGCACCATCGCATCTGCCTGGAGTAGGGGAAAGTGAAAATGTGGAACAAAGCTCACATAATTATAAACAGTAAGATGCCTGCCATAGTTTTCAGTGGTTAGGAGACTCAGGCATTGAACATGCAAAGTTCCTTTCCTCTTTTATCCTGCTTTCTCTGTCTACAAATTGCAGCCCATAGGCCGGATCAAGGCTGCTGCCTGTTTTTTGTAATAAAGTTTTATTAAAACACAGTTGCAATAACTCACTCTGGCTGTCTTTACCCTACTGTATCATGACAGGGTTGAATATTTGCAACAAACTTCTAAACAGAAAAAGGTGGCTGGACACCACAGTACCTAATACCTTGGTACACAATACCTTGGTATTGCTGCCAAATAGAAATACCACACAGGGGAGGCTTTATAGAACAGATTAGTTTCTCTTAACATTCTGTCGTTCACAGCACTCTCTACTTTTCCAGCTACCGAGTTTGAGAATTCATGTGGAAGCCACACGGAACTCCTAGGCAATGCTCACGATTATGGGGTCTATGAAGAAAGTGAACAGGTTACAATGCAGATGAGAAGTGCTCAGGATATACGGTAGTTGCTCACGCAGAACATGTTACAAAGTTCTTTGAAGGCTGCAAACAATGCAACTCAGCCTAAACGCATTCACCTAAAGCTCCAAGATGAACCCAGTTCTCCAAATTAAGTGCCCAAGGGCACTGCACACCACAAGCCAGCCTCCTGCCTCAAAACACTCAGTTTTATTTGTTCTGTTGGATGGGAAGTCCAACACTCTGCCCCGTGCTCTGGTTCTGCTACTTCCCTGACATCACGGCTATCTTCTGGATCCAGGAGGTTCACGGAGTCACGAGGACGCACACTCCATTCCCGGCTCTTGATAGTAGTGAGATTCCACACCTGTCCTGCTTCTCAGAGGGTCCACTTCATATGCAGCAAGGTGGTCGTCACAGAGTAGCTTGTGAACAATTGCTCGTGCATCCTATTGCTGTGTTCCCCCACCCTCCTACTCAGAGCCATGCAGGAACTGTCTTTGGTGGGAGGTACACAGAGACTGGCTAGAAGAGCCTTCTAGCAAGATTATGTAACTCACTGGCCCTGCACACATTCAAGAGGCTATGTGTCCAATTCAGGGCCTGGTTCTAAAGCAGGTCCTTCTTTGTTGGGGGTCGCATGAGTTCCCCACAACTGTCACTCACTGCATTTGTTTTTTACAGCTTTATTAGCACATATGTCACATATCATATTTAATTAACCAATCATATTAAGGAGAGTTGTGCAATCATCACCACAATAAATTCTGGAACACTTTTTTCTCCTATTTGTTATTAGCTTCCCATTTCCCCCATCCTCTCTGCTATGCCCCTAGACAATTATTAATCCAGTTACTGTCTCTAAAGATCTACTCATCTTGGATTTCATGTACAGAAAATCACACAAAACAAAGAGGAAGCAAGCAAACAAACAAAAAACCCCAACAATGACGACTAAACAAAATGTAGAAACACCTCTATCCAAAAGAACTAAAATATTAAAAATGGAAGCAACTTTAAGATGGGTCAATGGGGAGATCAAATGATAAGATTTTACATTTTAACTTACCTCTGATCTTGATCTGATAGCAAGGCAAGGCTGTTCACATCCCTAGATTATGTTCAGAGGGCATTCTCTGGAGGCTCAATCCATGTGGGGACCCTGAAAATGTATTTGGGGCTCCCACTGTCATACATAGCCTTCCACAAACCGGGTGTTGATAATTTAAGTTCTGATACTATTTCCTCCTTTGGATATGGATTTTATTATGTACAATCCTTGGAACACACAAGCTGGTGTGCTTCTTCCATGGGGACTTAATGAATGAACACCTCACTTAGATGGTTGAACTTGGAAAAAATATCTACATAAAACAGCTTTGGGACTCATAGCTTGACCTATCTGCTCCTGGGTTGGGAGATCTTCTACTCGGAATTACAATGCTCAGGTCACACCTTCTCAGCACCTTCCACAACAGGGTCAACTACGGTAAATAGGATTCAATGGAGCATCCAGACTAAGACTAGGAAGATAGGCCTGGTGATATACTTCTGATATTTTGCCAATGAAATCCTTATGGATCACAACAGAGCACCGCCTCACTCACTTGCCTTGGACTGCTCATCAGGAAGGGTCAATCACGGAAGGAGGACATCACATTTGCTGAGGCAGAGGGCAGTGAAGGGAAGGCAGGTTGTCTGTGGGATGGACTGGCACAAGAGCCACCATGATGGATTCAAGTATGATTGATGGCAGTTGTGCGGACTCTGAAGGGCCAGGCTGTATTTCCTACTGCCATCCATAAGGTCACCATGTCCATCATTTACCTCCATGGCAAGTAACAATGTAGGCTGAAGAAAAGCATTCATTACCACTACTTGATTTTATAAATTTAAACAGAGGCTCTAGGCAGAAAGACAAAGAAATTGCTGAATACCTTTACCAATATCCTCAGAATTTGACTTGCCATTTTTAACTCATCTGTTGTTGTTGTTGTTAGGTGCTATCAAGTCAGTACTGACCCCGAGTGACCCTGTGCACAACAGAAGGAAACACTGCCTGTTCCGGCGCCACCCTCACAAGTGTTCCTGTGCTTGAGCCCATTGCTGCAGCCACTGTGTCCACCTATCTTGTTGAGAGCCTTTTTCTTTTTGCTGCCCTTTTACTTTACCAAGCAGGATGTCCTTCTTCAGGGACTGGTCTCTGCTACAACTTGTCCAAAGGGTCGGGTGGGATAGGGCTCACTTCTCTGACCTCAGTCTCCTGATCTATAAAATGGGCTAGTGGTAGTATTTCTTTCATGAAGTTGCTGTGAGGTTTAGATGAAATATTCCACACCAAACACTTAGAAGCGTACATGACTATCCACATGTGAGACTATTCCCTTCATCCAGGCCCCTGCATCAATCTTTGAAGGAAGTTTGGTGAACCTTTATTCTGCCATGGGCCATTTGGATATTTATAGCATCATTCTCAGGCCATACTGGTCAAACATTTAGTTAACTCGCTCCTAATGTGTGGGCTGTAACTGCTTCTTTTTGGTTAGGTGGGTGATGTTAGCTGGTATTGATGATTTTGAGAGACTTATAAGGCCCTCAACAAGACTTTCCCCACACCTGCTTTAAAGAGAAGGACAAATGAATGTCCAACTTTATACGGAAGGGAAAGAGGCCTAGGCTAAGCAAAGTACTACTTAAGAAGAACAAAGACGGAAGCATATTACTTCCCAACTTCAAAATCTACTACAGCTACAGCAGACACAACAGCCCGGTACCGGGACAGCAAAGGTGCTTGGATCAATGGAACAGAACAGAAAACCTAGACATAAACCTGTCCACTGCAGCTAACTGATCTTTGGTAAAGGACGAAAATATATTAATGGGGGAAGAGCCCATCTTCAATAAATGGTGCCTGCAACAATTGGATTTCTATTTGCTGAACAATGAAACAGGACCCATACCTCAGTGCACATACAAAACTGAACTCAAGATAAATTGAAGACATCACTATGAACCCTATAACTACAAGGATCATCCATGGCAAAAGGACAAACTAAGGTAGCCTAACATATGGTAAAAACACCCCATCAAACACAATGAAAACCTCACACACAGCAGAAGAGATGGATGACTGGGATCTCCCAGAAATAAGATACTTACAGGCATCAAAAGACTCCATCCAAAGGGTAAAAAGAGGACCCCAGAGACTGGGGGAAAACTGAGTGGGAGGGGCAGGGGAAAGTTGGGGTTATGGGGCAATGATATATCAGGCAAGGGACGACTCTGTAAAATTGATAGAAAACTGCAACATCTCAGCAAGAAAAATTAATGAATTAATTAACATCTCAATGAACAGGTGGGCAGAGGACATGATCAGCCAGTCCACCAAAGAGGACATCCAGGTGACCAACAAGCATGAAGACATGCTTCAATCACTAGCCATTTGAGAGAACGCAAATCAAAACAAAGGTGAAATGCCCCCTCACATTGGCATTGACAGAAAAAAAAAAAGTAAATAAATGCCAGAGAAAGTGTAAAGAGACTGGAACCCTCGTGCCCTGCTGGCGGTAGTGAGAAGCAATAAAATAACCACTGTGGAAAGCAGTTTGGGGCAATCTCAAGCGGCTGGAAAAAGAGCACCCCATGACTCTATTTGGTACATCCTCTACAGAAATAAAGAACAGAGAAAGAGCAGGTACATACACACCTGTGTTCATCCCAGCATGATTCACAGCAGCAAGAGGAAGAAGGCAACCTAAATGCCCTCCGTGGAAGAATGGAGAAATGAACTTTGGCGCACACACACACACACACACACACACACACACACACAATGGGATACTCAACATCGTTCAAGAGTAATGATGAAACTGTGAACGACATCATGACGTGGATGGGCATGGAGGGCATTATACTGGGTGAAATTAGTTAATCACAGAAGTATAAGCTCACTGTTATATAAACAACAACAAAACAAGACAAAGATATTCATACCCAAAGAAACAGACTTTAATGGTTACCAGGGATAGGAGGGTTGAGGGCAGTATTAGACTAGCGGCTAGACAGGTATTAATTTGAGTGAAGAGGAAGACAGTGTCATACAAGAAGGGTATGGGAATAGGACAAGTCATTGGGAAGTCTGATAGGCTGTCTACGTTGTTGAATGAAAAAATGAAGGTATGAGATGTAAAACCCCACCTAATTCACACACATTCACACACACACACACACACACACACACTTCAAAAAAAAGAGAAAAGCATGTGACTCTGCCCATGCGATGAAATATTATGTAACTACCTGAAACCATGAGGAAGCTTCTAGAAAGAGATCTCCTCCATGAATTTTCAAGTGGAAAAAAAAACCAACACAAGGAAGAGAATGATAACATATGCATCTTTTGGTTTAAAAATTGGGGAGGGGATGAGGGAATGTTTACTCCAGTGCAGGTGCATTTGCTCACAGACGATTTCGGAAGGACACCCAAGATCAGAGTAAACGTGAGCTGAGAGTGGAGGGAAAGCAGAGAGGGACAAGGAAGATAGGGGACAAGGGTGCACGTGAAATTTCACTGTACAGCTCAGAAAAGATTGCTCACATTTGAAACATTTCGTTTCCTGAAAGACGATTTCGGAAGGACACCCAAGATCAGAGTAAACGTGAGCTGAGAGTGGAGGGAAAGCAGAGAGGGACAAGGAAGATAGGGGACAAGGGTACACGTGAAATTTCACTGTACAGCTCAGAAAAGATTGCTCACATTTGAAACATTTCGTTTCCTGAAAGCAAGGAAGAAAGTCCAGAAGGGAGGGAGGGAAGACAGGGGCTGAGGGAAGGGAGATGTTGCCAGGTACGCTTAGTATTTATCAATTATGTGAATTGGTAATTTGGTTGGTGGACATGTTTTCTGAGGGATGTCAGGAAAATGCTGAATGACACAATATCCAAGTATGTGCTTTGAAGATCCTTCTGGAGAGAAGACTACACAGATGCCAAAGTGAAAGTCTCTCTTCGGCATCAGAGTATTCCTCTTTCCAAAAGTAACCAATTCCTGATGATTTCTGCAAGCAGTTGTGTTGAACTTTGACGTGGGCTCACACTGCACACCTCAGAGAGGTTGCAGATATGGCTCCAGAAGATGATAAAATGAGGATCACGATAAAATAAGTCATAGGGATTTTTTGGATTCCTGATGCACGTCAAAGTTACGTTCACACTACATTACAGCCTATTAAATGTGCAGTAGCAACTTTGAAAAGTTTGACGGACTGTGTGAATTGTCGAAATGTGACACAGGAACACGCAGTGAGCACCCACTGTTGGGGAAATGGCGTTGGTCGACAACCCCCGACTCAGATTGGCACAAGTCTTCAGTCTGCAAGAGCCCAGGAAAGCAGAATGGAAGCAACAAGGTATGACGTGTGGGGTTTGCTGCTGCTCCTCATCTGGCATTTCCTGCAGCTCCTCAGTGTCTGTGAGGCTGGCCTTGTTTGTGTAACTGATACTCACTGATGCAGAGCATCCTGTTGTGAACACCCATTTCCCGCCTTCCCTATCGCCAGGCATCTGGGCTGCCGACAGCCTTTCTCTCTGCACGTAGACAAGAAGGCATCGAAAAGCCCAGGGGAAAACTCCATGATCCTTTCATTCCATTTTCCCGAAGATTTTTCTGTTTGAAGCCTCCTTGTATATGCTTATTTCTATCAGCGATGCTCTCAGAAGAGGAACTACCCGCTCTAAGGGCACATACTGTTAGGTGTCTATGCTGTTGTGACTGCAGGCACCGTTGTTGGGGCTGTTGGGACCCCATCTATGTACAACAGGATGAACACACTGCTGATAGTGCTATGAAATTGCACTCCAAAGACAATGGCAGTTTAGAATCTCGCCAGCCAAGTAATTCTCCGTACTTAAAAAAAAAAAAAGGAGCCCTACTGGTTTATTGGTTAAGTATCAGACTGTTAACCACAAGGTCAGCCATTCAAAACCACCAGCCACTCCTCAGGAGAAAGATGAGGCTTTCTAACGCCTGTAAACAATTAAAGTCTCAGCAACCCACAGGAGAGTTCTGCTCTGTCCTGTGGGGTCCCTGTGAATCCAAACTGACTCAATGGCAGTGAGTGAGTCACTCAGGAAAAAAATTAATGTGGAAATCCATTTTAGAAACGTAGATGTGTTTCTTGAAGATAACTCATATGCAACAGTATAGAAACATGACTTTGATTGGGGGGTAAAAAAGAGACTTGCTGAAAGTCACACGATCTAAAGCGCAGAGATATTCTGGTGGAAGAGGGAATCACAGCCTTCAGTTACACTTTCTGTACCTGCGTCTTTTCAAGTGCCCTTCGAAGTTGGATCTATGGAGGGGTCACAATATTCACTGCAGGGAGGATCCTTCAACACTGGTAGAGCTGGCCCCTAGGACAGGCACACCAGACCCTCGGGCCAGATTGCCAAGCACAACATGGGTAGACTGCACAGCGGAGAAGGTGATGAAATCGATGGAGGAGCATGCCACTGATTGGGCATTCTTCCAGTGATAAATTACTTAGGGAGAAATGATTAAAGCAATGTGCTAATTAACCATATTTCTACTTCCTCGGTAGCTGTTTATAAGGTTCCTCTTTCTTTTTTCTCCCCTTCCTTCCTTATTGACTGAGTCATTTATTTAAAATACAATTGCAAAATTATCTGGTAATATTAAACTCTATTCATCTTAATTTTTCAATGAGCAGCTAGTAGCCCCAAATTGGCTGTCTGGTGATGTTTCTGTGTGTGCCTTGTGATCTCTCTCAACATACAGGACAGATGAGAACAGCCCCGTAGCATGTTAGAGGGTTGCCGTGGGTCAGAAGTGACTCTGGCAGTGAGTCTATGTTCTTGTTTGTTTGCAATCTTTATGGAAGTAGATTGCCTGGTCTTTCTCCAGCGCCATGGACATAGGTAGGTTTAGGATCACCTACCTTACAGTTAGCAGCCACCAGTCACCACCAGGCCATCTTGGCAGCAAAGTGCAGCATTTAATTGTTATGATAAGTCTCATCCACACCAGGGACCACTAACCTTCCCATTGAACATACCTCGCCCATCAAACTAAACTTACTGCCATGTGTCAATTCCAACTCACAGCAACCCTACTGGACAGGAAACAGGAAGTTGGATCTAGTTCCCATGGAGGGGCTGGCAGGTTTGAACTGCCATACTTGTAGTTAGCAGCCCAATGCAGGAACTCCCTATGTCGCCAGGGCTCCTGCCTACTCGTCTTGTTGTAGTTCGTGCCCTTGGGTTGGTTGTGACTCACAGTGACCCTATGGACGAAAGGCTGCCTGGTCTTGCACCAGCCTCACAATTATTCTGATGTTTGAGCCCACTGTTAAACCCACTGTGTCAATCCATCTTGTCAAGGGCCATCTTCTTTGCCACTGCCCCTCGACTTTAGCACGCACAATGTCCTTTTCCAGGGTCTAGTCTTTCCTGATAGCATGCCCAAAGTTTGCGAGACAAAGTCTAGCCGTCCTTGCCTCTAAGGCACACTCTTGCTGTACTTCTTTACGTATACTCACCTACTACCTCCAAGTTGCCAAATACAGAAAATCCCACCCAATCCACGTTCCTGTTATACCCATGTGCCTACACTGCCTACCCTGACATTTCTGCAGTCATCTCTGGTCCCAGAATTTTTCCTGGGTCAGTACCTTATTTACCTGCTTGCCTGTTTGTTTTGCACATAGCTTTAGCCAAGAAAGCGCCTGAAGTTTTCATCTGAAGCAAAGCAAATTTAAGTCACACTACTTCCAGTTGCTAGGAAAGGCATTTTACTGGGCCATTTTTCCCAGAACCCTTTCTTCTAGAAGCAAAGCCTATCAATTTTAAAGGTAAAAATGTCTGCCCCTCCAATGATAGGAGCTGCGAAGACGCACTAAAGTAAATGAAATGATCATTTAGTAACTGCCTTACCAATGCTAAATAAACAAAACTATTTTTAAAACCAATAGAAGGGCACGTGAACAAATTTGCCAGAGAGATGTTACCCAGTTTAAGACAAAGGACAGATTTTAAACCATCTTTCAGAACTTTTCAGCCAGCAAGAAACATAAGACATATTTTCATTATAAGGATACATATCTTTAAATTGAATTCCATTCATGTGAAATTAGTGTACTTTGTCTTAAAAATTAACTCTTCCCCCTGCTGTGATGGCGCAAATTGTATCCTTCAGAAATACATGCTGGTGTTACATTTTTAGCCTGGCTAAATCTCCCATAAT
>NW_022111368.1:25196461-25198500 GCF_000313985.2 Echinops telfairi | reverse complement strand
TAAATTCCTGCTTGTGGAAGTCACCCATCTGTGCCATATCTTTTGCAACAGCACTGGAACTAAGGTACTCATCCTATCCCATCCCTTCAAGAGGCCACTCCAAACAGATATTCACCAGAAAATTAGGTATAATATAGGGTTCCCCTGGAACTCATAAAACATGAGGGGACATCAAAAAGTTAGTGGTAAAATTAAATTGTCGAGATAATGGTATTTTCTCATGAACTTTTCAGCCCCCGTGTGGCTCTCGAGCAAGGCGGTTCTGTCCTCGCGCTGGGAGGGTGCACTGATCAGAGCTGCCTCTCTCCCTCTTGTGAAGTTCTTGTCACCTCTCTTCACCCTCCTCCCACTTCGCTCTCTCTTCAGAGACCTGCCCAGTCTCCTTTGGGAAGCTTTGTCTGACTGGGACTGCCCACATTTTCAACTTGCTTCCATCTCTGGAGCCCTGCTTATCTAAACCACTCCTTTCAGGGCTTCCTCCCTCACTTTCTTGTATCCTCATTTTATAGTCTCAACATTTCTAGTACCACACATACCCAGGAGTAAAATATACACTTTATCCACTTGCTTAAATAGTATTTTATAGTGGTGTGGGTGGCATCTGAGAGGAAGGTGGAGCTTTCTACGCCCGCAGAGTTACAGGCTTGGAAATTCACAGCGTAGTTCTACCCTGTCCTATAGAGTCGCTAGGAGTTGCCATAGGATGATGGCAATGAGTTTGGTTTGGGGCTCAGGGGTGACAATGACATAAGAAATTAGACTTCCAACTGTACAGTGCACATCTTATAACCTTTTGTGCCTTCATGGGTCACTCTAGCAATGAATGTATAGTTGTCGTTGGCAAATGTCAGCAAATAGTAAATAGCAATCATTAGTTGCAATAAATGGTTTGGGTTCAGTGAAGTAATAGGACACATGGAAGAGACCCAGATCATAAAATGGAATTATGGCCTGCCAATTCAATATAAATACATTAATTGTGAATCGATTAACAAATAAGTTCTCTCAAATGGTTAACTTTTTAAAAATATTATAGCACTTATCTCATTAGCTGGGTGAACAAAGCTTAAGTGTTTTGTTTTCCTGTTTCTCAGCTCAGCGCAGTTTCCACTGAGGGCACTAGAAAGCTATGTGCAGGCGACAGTTAGAGGTGGCTATTCGCCCTCCTGTTGATGAAGAAACATGTTTGCAGAGGGAGGAAAACCTTGCCTCTCATCCTCTTAGCTGTTGCTTTGGTTTTCTAAAGGCTCATTCTTATCTCCCCAAATAATCTTTATAATCTTGACTGCTGGAATTTACTGAGCAGGGAATCACCCTGTGCTCAGCAGGGGGCCAAATGCTCTCTACTGCATCCAGTCATTAAATCATTGCCCAACTCAAAGAAAAAGGGAGATCAAAGAATCGATCGATTTGAATTGTGGTATTGGCAAAGAATATTGAACGGGCCATGGATTCCCTGTAGAATGGATAAATCAGTCTCAGAGAAAGCTCAGCTCTCCGAGGATTGTGAGACTTTGCCTCACACATACTTTGGCCATGTTGTCTGAAGAACCAGTCCCTGGAGAAGGACAACATGCTTGATAAACAGAAGGTGAGCAAAAAATCAAAGGACGACTGTCAACAAGAGGGATGGACACTGTGATTGCAACAATGGGCTCAAATGTAACCAGGGCAATGAGGAAACTTAGGACAGGTAACTGTCTGTTCTGTTGTACCTGGGCTGCTGCAAGTCCGAGACAACCCAAGGGCACCTAACAGTAACAAGGGACAGGTACCTGAAGAAGGATGATGAGGTGCAGAGCCCGCTGCGCACCTTACTGGAGTCTCCCAACGGCCTCCTAGCCTCATCATCTGATTTCCGAGGCCTGGATACTGCCATTGACCACATCACTCCTTCTACACAGAGAAAAGAGCACCTCACCTATCAGCAACAACCTAACGCCAGACAGAGTTTCCTTACGAAGGTCTATCTCAGGTGCCTTCTCTTGTACTATCCCCCAGACACTGTACCGCTCCCTCTTATGCCCAGCCTTGAACTT
>NW_022111368.1:25193643-25195317 GCF_000313985.2 Echinops telfairi | reverse complement strand
TGCTCTTTAGAAGCTAGGAAGGTGAGACTTCGTCTCACGTACTTTGGACATGTCAACAGAAACAGCCAGTCCAAGGAAAAGGACATCATGCTTGGTGACAGAGGAGCAGTGACAAAGAGAAAGGTCCCCAAAGAGATGCCCCGACAGAGTGGCTGCAACAACAGGCTCACACAGCGTCAGTGAGGATGTGCTAGGCTGTACTCTGTGCAGTTGTCACAATGAGTCAGACCGGACTCAATAGCACGGGGCAACAACATGAACACCAGCAACAAAATTGTTTTATAGAATTTCTGTAGACTGAATGACATTATTAGTAACTGAATAGAATCAGCCCCGCCCTTCTTTTCTTTTATTATTACTTCAGTCTCAAAAGGAGCCCTGGTGCAGTAGTGGTAACAAGTTGGACTGCTAACTGCAAGGTCAGCAGTTCGAAACCACCAGCCCCTCCTCAGGAGAAAGATAGTGCGTTCTACTCACATAAACCCAGAGGGGCAGTTCTACCCTGTCCTCTAAGGTCACCGTGAGTAGGCATCAACTCCATGGTGGTGAGTCGGTCTCAGAAATGTTTTTGATACAGGCTCACAAATACTCATCACCAGACTATTGCAGCTGACACCCCAGATGATCTGACAAAAACGGTGACTATAAAAACACCATCAGCCACAAAAGCGGCAGCGTGTGCTTGCAGCATGTGTAGTGGAAACCGCGTGATCCAAAGCACCGCTGTAACTGGGTAACAGCAGCACTGACTGAGCCACCACTGCACTCCCTGATGTGGTTTTAAAAGTAATTAACAGGAGCAGTTTAGGGTCCAAAAGTCACTTTAGCATGGGAGTTTTAGTTTGGTAAGTATATTGATACATGGAAACTAAGCTTTTATAAAAATGTTTTTTGTTGTTGCAATGAACTATATTGACATTTTTACAAAATAATGCATTTCTGCTGAAACATTGTACAAATGTTTTTATAGACACTCATTCTGGTGTCACCCATTCCAACAGTGTCACTCAGTGGGGTTCGCCCAGCCCCTGCAACCCCCCTCACACCTCCTTCATGAATTCACTGTAAGTACATTCAGAGGATTTGACATATCTCACACACACACACACACACACACACACACACACACACAGAATGCATAATTCTGAAAGCCTCATAAAACAGAAAAGCTCTCTTCTGGTGGGGCACCCTCTTGTTTTGCGCTTCTTCCCTCACCCCACAATCCCAAATCCTCAAGACCCGTCCACCTCGCCAAACTCAGCAAGTTCAGACTATAGTCTTCTGAAACAAAGGTCACTTGCTGGGCTACAGATAAATAAACATTCACAAGCATTTCCAGGAAAATCAATACAGGTACTAAAAAATGTAAGTTGATAATAAATTTCAGTTCCCTTTGCACATAGCTCAGGAATGTCACTATGTACTGGAACCGCTGTAATATCAGAGATTTCAGAAGGGTATTGATTGTGCCATTGAAGTGTGACCAAAGGGGTAAATACACTGCTCCTGGGGGGGCAATCGATCCATTTATCTTCACGGTTATTTTATAAAAAGTCAAAGTAGCATAAACTTTGATAAATAAATGTTATCGCGAAAGAAATATTGCTGACATAGGGATGTGACGTGATGGCGGCGGGGGCGCACAGACAATCCTGCTACTTGAAAGACTCACAA
>NW_022111368.1:25190922-25192080 GCF_000313985.2 Echinops telfairi | reverse complement strand
CCTTTCCCCCAGTCCTTCTGGGGACCCTAAACTTGTCCTTCAGAGACACTAACTCTGGTTCTTCCAGACCCATATTCTCTGCCTTGGAGCTCAGCCTCATGAGGCTGCAGAGCATGTCTACAGAGGCTCTACTATAACTCAGCAGATAGGGCTTGCCCTGCATGCGTGAGCTGTTCCTCCATTAGGCTTTCTTTCAGACGCCACCTGATTGTTGTTAGCCGCGATCACATGGGGCTGACTCACGGTGATCTGATGTATAAACCCCTCTCCAAAAAAAGCTGTCATCAAATTGATTCAAACTCAGTGACCCTGTCTGTCTGGGTAGAACTGTCCCCGTTGAGTTTCTGACTCTAGTCTTTATGGGGGTTGGAAAGTCACGTCTTTCTCCCACAAAGCAGCTGGTTATGTTCAATTGTTGACCTTGTGGTTAACAGCCCAGACATAACCACAATGCTATCAAGGCTCCAATCTTATGCACAAACAAAACCCACTGCTGTAGGGTTGATTCCAACTTATCGTGCTCCTATAGGATAAGGCAGAGCTGCCCCTGGTGGGTTTCCAAGACATTATTAACTCTTGACGGGAAGAGAAAGCCCCATCTTCCTCCCACAGAGCAGCTGGTGGTTTCAAACGGTTGACCTTGCTGTTCACATTCCAACATACGATCATAGAGAAACACTGCCCAGGCCTGTGTCACCTTCGTCACCTGGGGTTGGTCTGAGAACACTGCAGAAGCTATTGTATTGTGCCTGCCCGCCGCAGAAGTCTTATGATTCAGAGGCTTTTCTGACTGGCTCATTTTCAGAAGTAAACTGCTAGCTTTTTCTTTCTAGTCTATCTTAGTCTGGAGGATCTGCTGAAATGTGTCCACCATGGGCAGCCCTAACACGGGCAGTCCTACTGGTACTTAAACTACCAGTGGCAGAGGTCCGAGCATCATCGGGGCATGCAGACCCCCAGAGGATAACAAACTGACAGATGGGTGGTGGCTCATTTGGCACCTGCCAAATCTTGTTGGAGCCTCTAAACCCTTGCTCTGCTCCTCTAACCCCTCTCCAGACAACACAGGTCTCTCCCTGGAAGCTTAAGCAGGGGTTGCAAACTCTACAAACAAAAAATGTGAGTTCAAGATCTTGCCTGCAGCCCTTTTTTTTTTAA
>NW_022111368.1:25183444-25188443 GCF_000313985.2 Echinops telfairi | reverse complement strand
TTCCATGAGGCACTTATTAATATTATGAATCAAGTATGAATTAAGGCTTATTTGCTCGGGACTGTGTAAACAGTAAGCTTGTATACGGGGAGAAAAGTGTATCCTTTGATAAGCAGTGAAAATAAGTTGTGGCCCTATAAATTTGTTAGGTCTGGGAATCACATGCTTTAATTTCTAGTGAGTTGTTATAGAATGGAGAAATAGAATTTCTTTTGAAGACATAGAAACAGATCATTTGCTTAAAAATCAATGACTGATAAAGTCCAATGCCCAGTTATACGCTCTGATACTCTTCCCAGTGATGTGCATTGTAAATGCATCACTATTAAGAGGCTTCCTAAGTATGTGTCATTGACTATTTGTATATTTCACTCAGGGCAACTGTTAATTCTTCTCAACAAGGCAGGAGCATATCCTTGTGCATGACAGGTGGGGGCTTCAAAGTGTGTGCCGACTGACTTTCTGTGCACCAAGGTGGGGTTTCAAATGTCCTGTCTGAGATGATCTGACATTCATTCATGTTCAAAAGGAAGCATCACCGCCTAATTTAACATTCTGGGATAATCCAGACTTTTATAATTGGATTTAGTTATAGCCATAAAGAAATTGAATTAAGGTACCCAATAAAACACAAAAGAAAAATAAATGCAAGACATATATGGGCACATGACTAGCATCCTTCAACTTGCAAATACAGAGACAATTGGGAAACTGCTCATGGATGATGGGGGGAGGACTACAGGCAGTCCAGTATTTTCATTCTTCGGAATCCTATTTTATCTACTAATCCCTTGTTGTTTTCTTGAGACTCTCAATTTACAACTCCTAAGGACGCGCAGTGGATTTAATATTGTGGAATGTTTTTCAGAGGCACAAAAAAGAGTTTCTCAGAAAAAGCATCGTTGTAGATTTTCTAGATAAATATGAATATGTTAGTAGTTGGGAACAGCTCATCAGAACACTGTTGTTATGGCCTGTCCAATCTGACTCGTGGTGACCAGGTACCAGGGGGATTCAAAAAGTTGGTAAAAGAGGGAATTTAAAAAGAGTGAAAATTTCCCACTAACTCTTAGAAGCCCCCTCTCATATACATGTATATAGTTCCATTTGCATTTCAGCCTAATCCACTGTCTCTAAAATGACATCCATTGTAAGATGTATCATCCCTATTCTGTTACTAAAAGAAGATATTCGGCCAATCAAATCATGGCACATAACAGATTGTAAGGCATATTTCAGTTTCAGAGACAGAAACAGGTAGGAAACTGGGTATCTGGGAAGCAGTGATGCCCAGTCATAAGCTCGCTTCTGCTGTATCCAACAAGAACAAACATTTTATCCGTGGATGAAATATCGTGGGGAAAAAATCCTAAATATAGGATGTATAGGAAAATTACCCAAAAAATGGTTGAATACCAATCATTTTCTTGGGAAGTAGTAGCTGTTTTATCACCTCTTCTTTTAAATTACAGCTTAGGAAGTTAGAAACTAAATAATAACAATAATCTAAAAAAGTTCCATTAGGTAGGTAAATATCAGGTGTAAGGCATGCAAATAACATCTATAAATTTGATTAATTCATTTTTAATACCATATATACTCATGTATAAGCCGAGTTTTTCATCACATTTTTTAATGCAGTTGTTGGGGTAAAGTTAGGTGCCTCGGCTGATATATTCAGGTCGGCTTATAGTCAAGTATATACGGTAACTATTTTATATCATCCCTTCATGCCATTCTTCTAAAACTTGCAATAGATTTCCCCTTGAATATTTCACTTGCAGTACATTAGTTATAACAGACTTGTGGCCCAGGTCTGGGGCATTTTCATCTGACTGAACAAACATCCGTTAAGCTTCCATCTGAGTCAAGGCAATCTGAATGGGAAAATGCCCTGTTCTACAATTGCTAACAACATGTTGGTGCTGCCAATTACAAATCTGCTTTCTAAATATGTGCTACGAGTTTTTCCTCTGTTCTATTTATCTTCTATCGTTGACATCGTTTTAAGATACTCCCACCAGAGAGTACGCTTGATAAACAAAGAAAGAATTCAATAACATCTTGTCTGGTGCTGAAATTTGCTAAGCTCTATTCAGTTGTGCTTTTTACACTATCTTCCCTAATTGTATCCTTTATCTGAAAAATCGCCCCCTTCCTTCCTCGCTGCCATAAAACTGGAAATTAGTTGTCTACTCTGACCCTTTCCACCACCTGACTCTACCAGGAGTAGGAGCTAACACTAGGACTTCCTGAAAGCCTCAAGCTTCCAGTACGGATGTTGGGACTTGGACAATTCCAAGTCTTCTCTGAATGCCCAACACAATGCTACACAGGGTCTGCACCTCTGGGGAATAACTTAGGAAGGACACCGTATTCTGGCTTCACAAGGAAATGCACGTCTCCCATTCAATGACAAAGCTGTCGTTTCTGAAGGCTGACTGGGGTGGTACTGGTGAATGAGTCCTCCTCTTTTCATGGTGGCCAGGCGGAGCGGGGTGCTATCCAAAAATAACTCTGGCTTGAGACTCTTCTCGTTGGATTTTGAATTCGTCAGTTTTATTTTGCACCCTTTCCTTTCAGTTCCTTGTGGAACAAACTCCAGTTCATATGGTATCTCTAATGTAGAAAACTTGAATGATCTACTTCAGATGTTTTTGTGTGCGTGTGTTTGGGGGGGGGCGGTGCTTGTTACAGGAGGGATCTCTGTTGATGCATGGTTTTGTTTCTTCAAAAATAAACTTTCCCTTCCCCTCTCTCCACAGGAGCAGTGGGAAAGAAGGGCTCGGAGACACACAGGCAGCTCTAGAAGCCCGTCACTAGAAAGACTGCGTCTGGGATGCTAACACAGACTTGATCCTCTTTCTCAGGGGGGGTTTCGGTCTGGGGTCACAGCCCTTCATGCACAGTCACCGTGTGTTTTGGTCACTCGCGTGGCTGTGTTCCTCTATCGCTTCCAAGAACAGTGCCCGGCGCTCCACCTCCTTGCCCGCCTCAGCTCCACTTTCCATTCTGCTGCTGTTGCTGCAGAGTTCTGCCCAGTTTCTCACAGGCTCTTGGACGTCTGTCGATAGCCAGTCACACTCCTTCATCTCTGCCTCTTCAACACCGCCCCACCACCACCCCCACCACCCCGCAGTTGTTCTTGTCGTAAGGAGCCACTGGGCTCCTAAGAACCTGTTGTAAAGGCCCAAGCTCCTAAGAACCTGGCGTGCAACAGGACAAAAATACAGCACGGTCCTGCGCCATCCCCACCCTCTTTGCTGTGATGGAGCCTGTTGCTGCTGCCGCTGTGTAAAACTACCCACCCCAAACCAAAACCAAACTCACAGCCACCGAGTGGACATTGACTCACGGTGGCCCTATAGGGCAGAACAGAACTGCCCCTGTGAGTTTCCGAGACTGTAACTTTTTACAGGAATAGAAAAAAGCCCAGTCTTGCTCCAGTGGAGCAGCTGGTGGTGTCAAACTGCTGACCTTGCAGTGAGCAGTCCAACATGTGACCACCATGCCAGTGGGCTCCTAGTGCACGATTAGTCAAGGACAGAACTTCTGTGAGGCTTCTGAGCACAGTTACGTGAAGCGGTGGCTGCTGCTCTTTCTCCTTCCTGCCCCAAACCTTCATGGGGCTGCTCTGATGAAGGCACTTCAGGCTCACTCAGGCTCTGGAGTCAAACTTCCACAGCAAATGTATCCAACAGGCTTCAGGACTGATGGTCTTGCACACTAAGGACAAGGGCAGTCCCCAGGGCACTAGCTTCCCAGACCTTCCAAAGCTCTCCTCCATCTCCCCCACTGCCCTCACTCGGAAATTAGGATTGCATCCTCAGTGACAGCTTTTCTTGGAATCTTGGATGCCAATTATTAAACAATGCCAAGAAGGAACAGCATTACTTCATTGTCCCCTTTGCTCCTTTGAATTTATTCCCACCTTCGCACCTGCATGTGTTTCCACTCATGGGCACAAGCAACAAGGTAAGGCTTCTGTGTTAATTTTACATTTAAAAATAATAACTAATCTTCATGGGTTCAGTTTAACTGTCCATTTATTGCAGCCATGCTTGTTAAGGGTTGCAATAAACCAACTGAAAAAAAATTAAACGCTCCACTTCCTTACATTCGCAGGAATACATTATTTTAAGAGTTCCGGCCTGGCAAATTCAGCCGGCACTCACACCTGCAGCTCGGGTCCTAGAGAGCCCATTCGCTACCCATCCGGATGTCAGCATGTACCCTGGCCTCCACTGCCAGAGGACAAACATGTTCAAGGACTTTCTTAGTCCCCGTTCTTGATAAAAGAGCAGATCACTTCTGCTCTCTGCACAACAAAAAGGCAGAGAAGGAAAAACAGATCTGTGTAGTGCTCCCACTCCTAACTAGGCATCTGAAGAACGGAAAGCCAGAACCCAAGCAGTGATCTGTCCCCAAATGTTCACAGCAGCTAAGAAGTGCAGACAGCCCAAATGTCTGTCAGTTGAGGAATGGATAAACAAAATGTGGCAAATGCATGCAGTGGAATACTACTACACAGCCAGTGAAAGAAATGAAGGACGCGACTTGAAAACACGGTTGTGGTGGTTACGTAATCTGGTGTCAATTTGAGGATTAAGAGTGAAGGGTGGAGTCTAGCCTGTCAATCAGAAAATAGTCAATGAGGCCTCTGTGTGGGCATGGCCTTCTCCTGAGGATTCTGGGGACTCCTGTAATTTCTCTTTGGAGGCAAGAGACACACTCTCTCTACACTGACTCCCTGAGAGACGCTCTACCAACAAGACACATGGCACTATGCTGATAGACCTCACGCCCTGGGAACTGAAGGAACCCCATGGCGACCCCTGCCAGCACTGAGATGCTCACACCCCCACTGGATCCACAAGACGCCCCACTTACTGGCCTCTGATCTTCCTGCATTTGGCATGATTGCATGTGTTTTGTGAGTCAGAAGAGGACTTTATAGATTGGTATTGGACATATGGGCTAATATCGGACGTATGGGCTT
>NW_022111368.1:25165824-25182125 GCF_000313985.2 Echinops telfairi | reverse complement strand
TTTTTGTTTTTGTATGCATACCTAACTTTGATAGGTGCCAAAACTAAAATATCCTGGGAGGGGAGTCCCTACTGCTCCACTTAGCTGTTTCTTTAAGTATCTTTACATTAGCTGGATGCCATTCCAAATGATATGAAGATCAAATTCCCTAAAACGACATTCTAAGCCTTCAAGCATTCCAAACCACAGCAGCTTTCCTTCGCTGTGTGCTCACGGAGCGCCAGTTTGTCACCAGCCTGTCCTAAGGTCCCCACACTGCCAGCCTTGTTTGTCCCATTTTATGCATATGGAACAGAAGAAAGAAGAGGGGAAGAAATGCACTCCACAGGTGCAGGATTGGGACCCAAACTCAGGGTTACGTTTAGGACTTTCCGATGCCAGGTGTGAGCTTTGGCACCTATATTTCAACCTTCAACAGAGGCCTCCCACTCCCCACTCTGGGCCAGCCTGCTGTCTATCAGCCGGCTGAGGCTACTGAAGCAGAACTCTATCAGGAGCAGTTGCCATGGGGCAGATGCGGATTCTTGGCAGCCCCACGGGTCTCAAGGTGGCACTTAGTTCTGTACGATTTCTACAGCTGAATTGTCCAGAGTGAATCATCACACCTCCTCCCAGGAGCCTCTGGAGGGGCTCAGCCCCCCCACACGTTGCGATGAGCTGCACTGTAGGCACCACCCTGGGATTCCCCGCTCTCAATGCTGTTGCTGTGGGCTGTCAACCCCAACCCCGAGCCACCCTGCAGGGCAGAAAAGAACTTCACCGCAGGGGTCCTCAAGCTGTCCTCTTCATGCGTCAACAGGTAGCGGCATGATAAATGGAGAAAGATGGAAGTCGTCATGAATTTTGTTGTCTTGCTTTGGTCCACGGGTTCGTACTCATGGCAGCAGAAGTTAAGAGATCAAACGACACATTGCCTTGATTAAACTGGTTGCACAAGACCTCTTTAGAGTGTTGAAAAGCAAGGATGTTACCTACGTTAAGGACTACAGAGTGCCTGAACCAAGCCTTGGCATTTTTAATTGCTTTATATGCATGTGAAAGTTAGGCACTGAGTAGGGAAGCCTGAAGCAAAATGGATGAGTTTGAACTGTGGTGTTGGCGAAGAGCACCGAAAGGACCATGGGTTGTCAACAGAACCAACCAGTGTGCCTTGCCAGGATGATGAGGATGGAGACATGGAGGGAAGGATGGCAAGATCCGTCGCACACACTTGGGACATGTTATCAAGAGAGAAAAGGGCATTACGCTTGGTAAAGCAGAGGGGAAGCAAAAAAGAGGAAGCCCCTGGACAAGAAGGATTCAATGACGCAAAGGCTGCAAAGTAAACTTAAACATAAGAGTCCTGTGGGGACGGCCCAGGCTGGGAAGTGTACTGCTCTGATGTACACGGGGTTGCTCTGAGTCAGAACCAACTGGGCGGCACCTAACAACAACTATCTGCAGACTTGCTGGCAGGTTTGAAACGACGACCTTGTGGTTAGCAGCTAAGCATTTAATCACTGGGTTACAAAGGCTCCTGGTTAGTAATCAGAACCCCCTTGCCATGGAGTCAACCCTGACTCGTGGCAACGCTATTGGACAGGGAAGAACTGTACCTGTGGGTTTCTGAAACTAATTATTTTAAATCATTTTATTGGGGGCCCATACAACTCTTATCACAATCCATACATACATCAATTGCATAAAGCACATTTGTACATTCGTTACCCTCATCATTCTCAAAACATTTGCTCTCCATCCAAGTCCCTGGCATCAGCTCCTCATTTTCCCCTCTCCTACCCTGCTCCCCACTCCCTCATGAGCTCTTGATAATTTATAAATTATTATTTTGTCATATCTTAGACTGTTCGATGTCTCCCTTCACCCACTTTTCTGTTGTCCATTCCCCCAGGGAGCAGGTTATAAGTAGATCCCTGTAATCTGTTCTTGACTCGAGTAGAAAGCCTTGTGTTTCTCCAGCAGCCAGTGCAGTGGACCAGTGGTTTCAAATTTCGGACCTTTCCGATCACAGTCCAACACATAACCACTAAGCCACCAGGGCTCCTAATACCCAGTTATTCAATCAAACACTAATCTGCGTGCTGCTCTCAGAGTATTTTGTAAATATAGTTAGCACATGCAACTCTTAACTTTATGAAAAGGAGATTATCCTAGATACTCTGGGGTGGGCCTGACTCAATCATTTGAAAGGCACAAAGAGCATACTTTTCATTTCCCTGAAAAAGAAATTCCATTTGTAGACTACAGTGCAGGCTGCCACTCAAGAGTTTCCACTAACTCTTGCTGGTAGCCTGCTCCATGGCTTTTAGACCTCCAGATGTTAGAAACTCGATTGAACAACGGAGTGAACAACTATCACACCATACTGTGCTAAGAATGCACACCTTTTAATGTACAGTACATCAGCCAGGAAAACACTGGATGCCCCATAGCCTTTAAAATCAGCCCCCTTTGATTTAATTCTAACCATCTCTTTTCATGACACCCTTGTACCCTACTCTTCTTCTCCTGTGATTCAGGCCTCCTTTTATCCTTAATGCAATTGGGAAAACAGCCTTCTTTCCTCCCCCTAGATGGGGAGTCACACTTTATTCATCATGCCACCGATTAAAACATGTCATCATATGTGCAATCTGAGTAAGCCACACAACCCCAACTCCATCTGAGGTATTGCGCGTGATCGCTTCGATTTCCATAGGCACAAGTTTATCTTTTTACAGAATTAGGAAGTGCACGACTCAAGTCATTCTATGGGTAAGGTTAAAGTGTGTTATTTTTGAGTAGTAGTGAAGTATTATTCTATCCCTTGGATGCAGTTTAGGAAAGTCTATTTGCCTCTTTACGTTAAATACCCTAAGCCCCCTAGTGCTTCCGCCGTGAATCATGTACCCTCGCCCGCAGTGCCTTCACTCGCCTGCCTGTGGAGTTTTCACTGTTTATTCATTGTTCTCATCCTAAGTAGCTAAAACTTGGGCTCAAGTCTTCTAAAGTGAAATTCCAAAATGCTGAGGAATGCTGCCCTTAATAAACAACAGAAACAAGTATAGCTTTTGATCAATAACATTCAATCCTGGGTTCAGCGAACCCTTATACACCTATAGTCCACGTGTGTGATAGTTAAGCTTTATTGTTGCCAACCTGGCCAATAAACACATGTGGGGTTAATGGAAGGGCAGTTTAACTGAGGAGTAGAGAGATAAATGGCTTGGTGAGCCTTGCCTTTCTGGTTCTCTGGTCTCTTGTTCTCTGATGGTCAGACCAGTGTGCGGCTGTCTTAGCTAGTTCTTTGCCTCAGCTGGCAAGGCTCACTTCCTGAGAGACATCCCTGAGGAGAAGCCACATGGACCTACCCTGATGCAGCCCTGGGTGCTGGAGCAGCTGTGTGGAGAGCCCTGCCAGCGCTGAGATGCTTACACACTCACTGATTTGGCTTTCCTCCTGCAGTCGGTGTTATTGCATCTATTTAAAGGAGGACTTTGTAGATAGGTGTCGGACATTTGGGCTAATGTCAGACTTATGGGCTTGGACTGTACTGGGTTGGGGTATTTTCTTAATGTACACTTACCCTTCATATAAACCTCTTTCCTATATACATATGAGTTTCTATGGATTTGTTTCTCTAGTCTACCCAGACCAACACAACGTGCTTACCTTTATTCTTCCAAACACAGGGAATCTTGACTCTCCACTGTCAGAGTTGACTGAACGGATGAGTACTCACTTTATGACTCTGAGATACTTACAACTTACCTTCTGTCTTTAACACAACGTCAGCTAAGCACAAGGGCAACAGTAAAACCACCAGCTAGTCCTCAGGAGAAAGATGAGGCTTTCTACTCCTGTAAAGAGTTACAGTCTCAGAAACCCACAGGGGCAGTTCCACCCTGTCCTCTAGGGCTGCTGTGAGTGGGAATTGATTGACTCAATGGCAGTAAGTGAGTCTCCCCTATACTTACTCTGTTCACATCGCTTTATTATGCTTTCCCATATGAAATCGCTTTCCCTTTTGAATCTGCCTTCCTTCCTGCCTACTTGCCAGCTTAGTCCCAAGAACGGGCCATCAGTGCCCTGCTGAGATGTTTTCAAGCCTTCACTGATGAAAAGGTGTTTACGTTTTTCCTTCATGGATGGTAACAGTCTGAGGAGGACTTCAAAATATGCCAAGCATCATTTTGGACCATAAAGAGCACAACCGCAGGCCATGCCCCGCCACAGGAAGGATCCGCTGAATAGGAATCACACGATCACAATCATTCCGAAGAAAGAGCAGTCTTGACTGGAAATAAATATGCTTCTGTCCGGCAATGACGGAACACTCTCCTCTCATCATTTAATCACTACTCAGTGCTAGTTAACATTTTTTTATTGGTCATTTGCTTTCATTCCCAGGCAGATTTTTTTTAAAAAAAAACAGGCATAATCACTGAAGAGATTGGACAACGTAGCATTTTACTACTGTGTTAAAGCATTAAAGACTGATCTAGAGATGGGATAATACAGCAATGTCTTCCTCCTTCCCTGCCAGTGAGTACATAATACCCTAGTATCTTGGCCACCATGCACACATAAAGGAAGCAACGAACACCTGGACCACCGTGTGAGGTGCACGGTCCCCTCTGTGACTCTCGGAGTCCTTTACCCTCTCCTTTTTACTCTGGCCACTAGGAAGCTCAGAGCCAATTTGCAGGCTACTTTTAATCCCTGTGTCATAAAGGTATGTCCTTTTTCAGACAAGAAATATGAGTGGCAGTGTGGCTTGGTGAACCAAGTTAAGTCATTTTAGGAGCAGCAGCTCTGACTGTATTTGCTGTTTGCTTGGAAGAATCACTTAATTAGAGTTAGTGTAACATATATTTCTGCCAATTCTGATGTAAGGGCGTTCTCACTCCTTCTCCCGGCCCCAGGTTACCCTGATGATGGGTGAAGCGTAACTAAGGAACCTGAAAAGAAAGCTTTTGAATAAATGCTAAGGAAGGCACACACAGTGCTCTTGATTTGTGCAGACAGTAAAACACCCTGGCGCAGTGTGAGTCAGAGCAGCCGGGGCGAGGACTTCCCGGGGCGGAGCGAACTAGCTCATTTATTCTGCCAGCTGTCGGGAGTCAATTTGCCTGTGTCACAGGAGGCAATGGCTACGAGGGTCACTGGGGTTTTGTGTGTGGCCATCAGATCCCCATCTTTTTCAACCACCACTTGCTATGTTCATAGTTATAAGACTGAGGGCGTATCAAGAATTAAGAGAAAAGGGGGAGAAAAATCCTTGTAAGGAAAAGAGTCACCTCATAAGACTGCAATACAAACTGGAAGTTAAGGACTAGCTACCTGGATCCAGTCAATGCATTGTGCCCAGTGTTCACCCCCACTTAGAGAGTTCCCCTGTTTATGTTGGCCCAGGCCCACGGGCAAAGACTCAGTAGGCAGGTCAAGCTGCGTGGCAGGGTCCAGCCCTTGGGCTAGGGCAAAGTTACCAATAGACTGGTTACGGAGGCTCCTGGGAGTTATTGAAAAACAGCCTCACAATCATTCTAAATTTTCCTGACTGATCAACAGCTTGACTTCAGATCAAAGAGAATTCCAAATGCAGGTGCTACATATTATTTACAAATATTCCTTAAAAAAAAAAAAAAAGCAGTTGGAAGGCCGGGAGGAAATGGGGAGCTAATAATAATGCATCCAAGAAAGAAGAACATGGTCTCAAATTCCTGGTGATGATGACTGTACAACTCTTCTTAATATGGCTGAGTTACTGAAGTGTATGGTATGTGGATCATACGCAGAAAAAACTGTCAAAAACATAAGCTGCTGCAAAAGGAACCGCTGCCCTCCTCAGACTGAAACGATGCCTGATTGATGACAGTAAAGGCCCGCCTACCTGGGCAACGTGAACCACAGAGGAAAAATGCCTGCTGCCTGTGCCACCCAATAAAGACCCTTGTGTTGTACCTGCCAAGATGGGGAACATCCAACAAGAACCGGGCACGTGGGAGCAAGCTGGCATTTCAAATGCTCTTGATACCAGCAGTTAATGTTGCCTGTGGTTCATCATGCCTGTCTTTATTGAGAGTGGCACAAGGCAGGATTTACAAGCACATCACGCTAACTGCCAGGGGAAAGTGACCAAGTGAAAAAGCAGCAACCCACAACCAGGACACCAGACCCCAGAAGCAAGCGTCGTCGGCAAGCTCACGTTGTTTGGCAATCAGCGGGTGTGAATAATAAGCTCTTTGGCCCACAGGAGAACAAGGTGGCATTCACTTGACTGACTGTAGGTTCTGATTTCTTCCAGTGATGAGTCTATAAAAGGAAGACCTCGATTTATTATTGGAAGAAGTGAGCATTATTAGAGGCTCAGAGCAAAGAACCCACTGTGACCCAGGGGAAAATATCTGCCCATGAAACAAACGATCAATAGTTGTACATTGAGCTAACACTTTATGCTTGATGACAAACAGAGTCCATAAATGTCACTGGGTTATTTGCATTGGTAAAAATTAATAGCCAAAAGTCACACTTAGGGCATATGGGGTTCCCAATACCACATAACTTGTTACAACGTGTCCTCAAATTTATAACTATGCTGTCTGGTCCTATTCAGACCCAATAAATCACTTCTCTGCACTGCTGATGATGAAGGTTTTTCTTCATTAGGGTGCTGTCCAATCACACAAGAGCTTTCAAAAGGTCATATATTTAACCCGAATAAACGCAGCTCCATTTCTCACCAATTGAGCCTTTCAGACAGAAACCACTAGGACAGTGAGAGAGAGCCAGCGCTACATAGTCAATCAGGACCCTGTCAATTTAATGATTTCACAGGGTCAGGCATGACCATAAAGATAGCTTTTGGGAAACAAATCCTGAGCTTACTGCTTCTGTATGAGGAATTGATTTTTTCCCATATTCACGAGCAAACTCTATGATGGTTGTCTTCTCCCACTGTGACTTGGGTGGTTTCTTACACAGCATTGCTAACCCAAACACCCGCTCAAAGCAAAGTACAAAGTTGGGTGTAAGAGACTGTCCTCTGCGTAGGCAAATTTTTAGTGGTACCAAAACAGGGAATAAGAAGAAAACTTCCATCTGCACCCTTAACTCCTAATCCCCCTATCCTTGATCTCTCACAGAGCCTATCTCTTAAGGCCTTCACTAGGTCCTGACAGTTACTGGGCAACACCTATTCCTTCCCCTGCTTTCAGTCAAGAGGAAGGAGAAAATAATTTAATATATTTTTTAAAACTCTCCGAACTAATTGTCATGGAGTTAATACTGACTCACAGAAAGCCTATAAGGCAGTGTAGAACTGCCTCTGTGAGTTTCCAAGACTGTAAGTACAGGGGTAGAAAGTCCTGTCTTTCTCTTGAGGAGCCGCTGGTGGTTTCAAACCACCGACCTTGCAGATCGCAGCCTAACCTGTAATCACTACACCACCAGGGCTCCTAATTTAGTAAGGGCAGTATTTTATTCAGCTATCTCCACTAATGTGCCTTATGTATAGTAGCAACCTTAAAGAAAATCAAAGAATTGCATCAGACAGATATTACACAAAGAGTTCTATTAGACACATTTTCAATTCTTGTTAGTACATGTGTTCTACAGTTACAATTATGAGCCTGATTTTTTGGTGTGCTTTCTAATATTTAGTCAGACTAGGAAGAAAGGCCTGGTTATATACTCTGAAAGATAACAGCCAATGAAAACCCTGGTTTCCTGTGTGCTAGACACTATTTTTATTATGCTTTGGGGTAAAGCGCTACTGATGATGATGATGATGACGACGATGACGATGGCAACAACGATGATAATTATCTCTTAATGAGCTTATCAGGAACCCCTGAGTGGTAGAAATGGTTAAGCACTCAGCTACAAGCCAAAGGTTGGCAGTTCAAATCCACCCGAGACATCTTGGAGGCCTGGCAATCTTCTTCAAAAGCATGGCAGCCACTGAGAACCACTGAGCGCAGTTGCACTCAGACACACACGGGTCCCTCGGATTTGAAACAGGCTCAATGGCAGCTGCTTGCTTTTGTCGCTTGTTTTGAAGAGCCTATCAGGAGTCCCGGCAGTGCTGTGGTGAAGCGCTGCGCTGCTAACCACAAGGTCAGTGGTTCAAAATCAAATCTCCAGTCACTCCACAGAAGAAAGAGGAGGCTTTCTGTCCCCATAAAGAGTCCATTTCAGTTCTACCCTGTCCTATAGGGTTGCTAGGAGTCAGAAGCGATATGATGGGAATGAGTCTGGTTTGGAGTTTACCACAAAAATTTGGGATGTTATATTACTAGGCACTCTGTCTGACAGGGAAAATGTCTGAAAAGTACCAAAATATACAGTACTCTGATTGTATGTGATAGAAAAGGCACTCCAGTTCAATAATCAGAGGGCACACACTAATCACCCGTTCCACATTAGCTGCAGCATCCCAGAGTACGGAGAGTAAAGGATGAGAGTAGTTTGCTACTTGAGAAGGAGGCTGCATCATCCACCACACCGAAAGCACACAAGAAATTTCTGGTGGGTATTTATCATTTGGTCATTATTTGAAAATATTACAGAAATAAAAACCCTAGCAAGAGTCAAAAAGCCTCGTGAATCCTTATAGGACTCAATCATAATATGCTAGCGCACAAGCAATTCTGACATGGGGGGAAAGAAGGGGGAGGGGAAAAGCTATTCAATTTCAGCATAGTTTTCTAAGGGTAATAAATAATTTACTATTCCTTCAACTAAGCAATTCTTTCCTATTACTTAAAATATATATCTTGGTTGTGGTTTCAAAACAAAATATAGTGTTTCCTCACACTGTTCCAGCTCTTTATATATCACTATATATCTTTTGATAATGAACATGATATCTCAAAATCATCAAGGAAAGCTTGTGTTTTAAAAACACCACCTTCCACTGAAGACTATGGGGGAAAAGTAATCGATCAAGCTCTGACATAGCCTATGAACATGCAGAGGGAGCCATTTAAATAGTTAATGCTGGTGCCTTTTACACCCCATTCCCTGTTCTTAAACACTCTTCACTATCAGCACCTCCATTCCAGGTTCTAGTTCCTTAAACAGTCTGGAGGTCAGTGTGACTGAGCAATGTCCCTCTCTGGCCTCCACCAAAGATAGCACCATTATCAGTGTTTGTGGCATTAAATTGCCCCAATATTCAATTCATTAATAGCTTGAGCAGTCCCATCCTTTGATTCCACTCATGTATCATGCTGATTCATGGGATGAGATTTACAACACAAGTACTCAATGGCTGTCATAAATCAGGACCAGTTGCCACCCTGTCAACCTTCCTTCCTGACGACACCATGTGTGTCAGAGTAGAACTGTGCTATACATGGTTCCCAAGGGCCAACTGTCCAGGATATCACCAGGCCTTGCTTGTGAGGTGCCTCTGAGTAGACTCGGACCTCCAACCTTTGAGTAAGTAGTTGAGCATATTAACTGTTACCACCACCCAGTGCCGCTGAATGACTGACACAGTGAATGGGAGCTTAAAGGCCACCTCACCAAAGTAAAAGGTAAGTGCAATACGAAGGATGAGTGAGGGCACATGCACAAATCAAAGCCTAAATTAAGATGCAGCTTTAATAGCAAAACCTCCATATGTCTAGTCTCACTTTCAAAGACTATAGGGTGGGGTCGGGGTGGTGATGAATCAACAGTAACATCTTAAAAGAGAGTAGGAAAGCATTATTATGAAGACTGAATTTGGACCTTTTTAATCATTCAAAACCACCTTGCACAAGCTACCATATCCCCTTCTGGCTCCACAGCAAAGGATGTGGGGCCCGAGAATGCCTGGCTCTCATGCACCAGAAGGCAGAAGGTACTATTAATCCTAATGGTTATTATCGTTGCTTTATGGTACATCTTAGGTAACTGTCTGGTTTTTATGAATATAGACAATAATTAATTCCCCTGAGTAGTCATATAGATTCATTTCCCTACACTGTAATGTTCTCCCTCATAAAGGACATGGATGAAAAACATTTGGGGCACATAATTTTTCTTTTATGGATGATCCAGCAGCATAAAACTATTAATGTTTATCTCTTAAGTGTCATTACCATATTTCCCACATCAATGCCCATGGTTGAATACATCAATTAAAGCTAGATGTATAATTTTCACATTTTGAATGAATTTAATTGTGTGAAGAAAAGCTGTGGTAAGCCCTCTTGTATGTATAGGTACGAGGGTACGTAAAAAAATATGGCTACTGGGGATTCCAGTTTAGATCTGCATGGGTTGATAGCAAACAAAATGTGTTCAAATCCGTCTCTGCAATCAGTGAATGGCTGCAGACAAGTTTCTCTCAGTGATAGACGTCTCAGTCTCATGAAAACAAGACAGACTCCTGCCCTGCAGAGGATTCCATCTCATAGCAGATCCCACAGGTCAGGGTAGAACTGCCGCCAGTGAGTTTCTGAGACTTACTCTTTACGGAAGGAAAGCAAAAAAAAAAAAAGAAAGAAAAGTCCAATTAAAACAGTAGTTTCTGCGGGATCTTCTGTTCCAAATTCAAGACAGAAAGGCCAGGTCAGAAGGCTGAAGAACCACAAGAGACAATCTCGATGGACTTTCTAAAAAGGATATGGGAAGAAGTTTTAGGGAAATGGAAGACTGCAGTGATGAGAAAGAGGCTAGGAAATTTTTGCTGAGAAATGCTTTTTTCCACCATGGCAACGACCTTGCTCATCCTTCAACAAGGCTAGTGAGGGAAAAGGGGGGAGGGGTAGTTGCTGATAGCAAGGGCTCAAACAGAATGTAAATGTTTAGAAAATGATGATGGCAACATATGTGCAAATATGCTTGATACAACTGATGTATGGAATGTATAAGAGCTGTAAGAGCCCCCAATAAAATGATTTTTTTTTTTAAAAAAGACCTTCATTAGGAAACCTTTTCCCATCAACCCCACAGTGCTGTCCCTGCCCCAGATATCTTTAGTCCCCCAAGGGCCGAGGGGATCTCAAAGGATCTTGTGTCCCTTTAGGAGGCCCAAACCGCCTTTTTGACATGGTGTCAATTAAAGAGAACAGACCTCCATGGGCAAGGGCTGGAGAAAAGGAGACACTACCACTGAGGGGTATGGACTTACATGGAGAGCGCGTCTGGAACCAAGTTTCACATTTGGGTATTTTTGGTTAATAAAAGGCTTCTGTGATCTTGCAATATGTTTTGGCTTACCCTTATCTATATCTGAAGGTGTTACTTGCCCATTTCTAGAATGGGTTATGAGATATGGAATGGTCTTTTCTATGAACTATGAAATAATCCAATTCTCAAGGTATCTGCCATGTGAAAAAGATTACCTGTATGCTCAGGGAATCTTGGGCCAAATGGTTGAACTCTGCTAATATTTAGAAAATAGGCATGGGTTTCATCTTACCTATAATATTTCCTATAAAAATTATATCATACTAATTCACCTCTCTTTTTACCCTTACTAACCAGCTACTTGTCCCTTTAGGGCAAAACTTAAAAACAATACAGCTTCACAAATTACACGCTACTTAAGGAGAAAGAAAAAGCAAATCAATGGAAGAGAGGACTGACAAACAATATAAAAAAAATCCCAACAAAGATGAACAAAACTGTTTATCAGTTAGTGAGATAAAAAAGGGAGAAACATAAATGACCAATATCAAGACTAGAACCATGGGCAGCACTCCAGATGGCACCCAAAGTAAAAGGAGGGGGAATACAAGGGGGAACTTTATGCCAATCAACCTGACAATTAGACAAGATGGACAAATGATTTGAGTCATAATACTTAATCAAAATAAGACAAAAAGAAGAAAGAAATCTAAATAAGTTCATATCTGTTAAAGAAATGAAACATTCAAAGAGCTCACAAGAAGAACTCCAAGGTCAAATGTCTCCGCTGGTAAATTGCTTAAGGAATGACTCAGAGAGTACCAATCACACACACGGGAAGGGAATCGAGGACAGAACATCCCAGTTCATTCCATGAATCACCGCAATCCTGGTAGCAAAACCAACGGGTATGTGCTTAGTTAATGATTCTGTCAAGACTCCCTCGCTTCTTCATCGATGGAGACGTCCTATTTGCTCACAGGGATTTGCTATGAATCAAAAATAAACTCAACGGTACTGAGTAACGGCCTCAAAATCAAAGGCATAAGAAAAGAGAACTACAAACCGCGATCCCTCATAAACATGAATGTAAAGCTAACAAAATACTGGAAAATCACACTGAGGAAAATACATTATAATCAAGTAGAGTTTATTCCAGGAACTAAAGGTTGGAACTCAAGCAATATAATTCACTGTATGAACAGATCAAGGGAGGAAAACTCTTGTGGCCATTCTGGTGGATCCAGCGAGAGCGTGGGACAACACCCATTTGTACTAAATACACAGCCCATTTATGTACAAATCTCACAGCAAACTAAGAACAGAAGTGAACTCCCTCAGCCTGAAATGGCATCTACAGAAAACCTACAGCCAGCAACAGTCAATAGTAAAATATTAAATGTTTGCCCCCTGAGACTGGGAATAAGAAAAAAGATCTGCTCTTGCCACTTTGATTCAATAGTGCCCAGGAGGGCCTAGACCGTGCAATCAGACAAGCGGAGTAAATAAAAGACACACCAATTAGAAGGAAGGAAGTATGTTCTATCTGCCGATGTCATGATGATACACATTTAAAACTCTGAAGTCCGAAGGAAAGCAGACGCAGTGAGTGAATTTAACAATACTCCAGTATAACAAGGCAATGCACTAGCAATAAAAATCTATGAAGGCACTAGTTACAAAAGTAACACACATTTGGGAATACATTTAGCAAAATATATGAAAAATCTTTATATTTGGAACTCTAAAAGATTACTGAGGGAAACAAAGAAGATAAAAATAAGTGGAGAGCTAAACCATGGATTCATAAATTGGGATATAGAATAAATTCAATATTGCTAAGATATAAACTCTCTAAATTGATCTAAAGATTCAATATAATCTCAGTCCGACTCTCAGCAGGATTGTGTGTTTCCCACCCCCCTTCCTGGAAATTAACAAGATGGTGTTACAATATAGGTGGGAAGGCAGAGACCCTGGGGTGGCGAGCAGAGCCTTAGAAAAGAAGTACCAAGCGATTCAACCAAACTCAAGGCTTTAAACAAAGCCAAAACAATCAAAGACGGGGCAGTTCTGGTGAAGGATAGATACCTAGATCAAATGACAAAGTAACCGTCCAGAAATAGATTCGCAGGGTTTGACATTCGCAATAAGAATGGCAAAGAAAGTTTACGGGGAAAAGAAGAACACCTCCAACAAATGGTACTGGAACACAAACTGAAACTGAAAACCCACACTGGAGTGAGGGAAGAAATCTCAACACCTACGTCAGACTATACACAGAAATGGAGTGAAGCACGACATAAAAGCAAAGACTGAGGGCACAATTATAGGTTGGAAAGAACTCAGGAATTATGACAAGCAAATGTAATGTGGTACCCTGAATTGGGTCCTGGAACCTCTCACAGGCATTAGAGCAGAAACAGGTAATATTCCATGAAAGTCTGTTGGCTAGTCAGTGCACCAGTGCTAATTTCCTAGTTTGACCATTGTACTATGGTGCTCTAAGCTGAGAACACGGGGGTGGGGGGTGGGGGGGTGGCTGGGTGATGGGGGCACAAGGACTCTCTTTCCTGTCTTGACAACCCGCCACCAGGCAAAATGGACTTGAGAGCAGTGAGTGAATGTTAGATAATAAATCATCACAAAATTAAAGGTTTTCAAAGAATATCAAAAGATAGAAAGTATAGGAGATATATTCAAGAAGAAGTTGATGTAGGCAAAGATTTCTTTCCTTCTTTTTTTAGGCAAAGATGTCTTAGAGGGAACAAAGAAATAGGCGCAATTTTTTAAAAATGGGTAACTTCATCGAAACTGAAAACGGGTGTTCCATCAAGAGCATAAATAAGAAAGCCACAGGTTAAAGGTTGGTATTCACAGCCCTTGTATCTTAGAAGGAATTTACATCCTGACTATTAAAAACGACTCAATTATACACACACATACACACTAAAATGGGCAAAAGACTTTAAAGATACTTAAAAGAAAATGTACAAATGGCCAATGAGCACATGAAAAAGTGTCCCCCATAATTCGCACCAAGGCAATGCAAACTAGAACCACAGCGTGATGGCCATAGAACGGTTAAGTGACAGACTAGCTAAACTGGACACTGAAGAGTGTGTGGAGCAACCAGAATCCTCACGATAGTAGAAAATCACACAATCACTTTGGAATTGACAATGGTGGTGGTCGCCCAACTCTGATGAATGTGAATGAACTAGTGAAATGTATGATATGTGAATTCTATGTTGGTGAAGCTGTAAAAAATAAACAATTAAAAAAAAGAAAATTAGCTGATGAATTCCTAAAATGCTTATGGGATCACACATATGGGGGCGGTGCCAGACCAGACAGCATTTAACTCAGTTGTGCATGGGGCTGCTATGGGTGTTGGACTCAGTGTTTCCCAAAGTGGGTGAAACTGCCCCCTGGGAGGGGGGGGTTCTGGAATAATGCAGGGGGGCTCGAAATGCAGATGGATGTACATTATCCTGGATTATGGGTTAAAGTATAAAAGATTTTAATTGCCAAGAGTTATTGAGTATATGTGTGTATGAGTGTGTGTGTGTGTGTATATATATATATATATACATACATATATATATAAAACAAATTTAAAATATATATATATTTTTTATTTCCTGAAAGGGAGGCAGTAAGCCAAATATGTTTGGGAACCCATGATCCAGGTTAACTTAATAGCAGCTAAAAACAGTGGCAAATATGATAAAACCTTGTACATCCGCAAGGAAACATGCATTTTCCCCTATATCTGCCATCTCTCCTACTGTCTAGGCTACGAGTCATCTCCAGTCTTTTGGCTCTCTCAGGGAACTGTGGAAGCCTTTTTGGTTTTGTTTTTCCCCCAGCTGCCCCGAGCCCTAGGTCGGGATAGACCATTGCTTTGTCACAAGGTCCTGGAATGCTTCTAGTAATACCATCAACAACATGCCTGCCTGTGCGTTCATTCCCAGAGCCCCAGCTGCATAAATGTTTCTCACCTTATAAACTTTAGAAAGAGAACAGAGATGGCCTCTCCTTTGGAAGAGTTTTAAAACACCGTGCCAAACAGGAGTATGATGTCTTTTAAGCACACGCTCTTCTTCACCCAGCGGGAAGCCTGGGGGTACCCGAGCTCCATTCTCGATACACTAGCTCAGGGGAGTTTGAAGATGAAGACAGAACTGGGGTGCTGTTTAACCTTGATCTACAGGGATCTTCTCACAGCTGCCATCGCTTCAGACTAAATGTCAACTTGCTCCAAGTTAAACAGCTTCTCGTGAAGTTACTAGACTGTGTGCACAAAGTGTTGTCTAGGACTCGGGTCGGAACCACATGTGTGATGCTTTTCAGAGGACAGAGTGTCAATTTCTAGATAAAAGCTTTCAGTGCTGAAAACCAGTCAAGTAGCTGGAAAGAAATGTACTTTGGGTTTAATAATAGTAATAGTACTTTATTCTATTCAAGCATAGGATGCTAACCTCAGGATCCACATATTCTCAAATAGCCTCAAGAGCTTCAATTATAAGTTCCCTAAACCTAAGAGCTCATTTGGCAAAAGGAACCATTCAAGATGGCTACGATCCTCTGAATTCTAGGTGGGCAGAGCGTGGTCTGAGGGCTGTACTCAGACAAAACACAGCACACGGTGCAGGGGCTGTGCAGTGGCAGGATGTGGCCGTGAGAGTCATTCGAATCAAATAATTTTAAAAAGACTTGTTCCATAGTTATTTTTTTCTTTCAGGAAAAATTCCCTAAATAGTAAAGTTCTGCATCCTTCATTTCTGACATTTATATTGTTTTTTTGTTTGTTTGTTTTTCATGTCGACTGCTTTGGCCTACCTCCATTTGTACATACTGCACTCAAAACAAGAATAACAGGAACTAATTCACCGCCACAAGTCGATTCCAACTTATACCCCAACCCTGCAGGACAGGGTAGACTGACCAAGGTGTTTCTGAAACCGATTTTTTTCAGGAGTAGAAAGCCTCTTCTTTCTCCTGTGGAGCAGCTGGTGGTTTTAAACTGCTGACCTTGTGGTTAGCAGCCCAGTGCATAACCACTCTGCCACCGGGGCTCCACACAGTGCACGTTATATAAACTTCTGTTGCCGGTCTACAGACACATTATAGAATTTATTTCTAGCCTTCTAATTCCAACAATGGTTAGAGCCAAAATACCCCCAAACCAAACT
>NW_022111368.1:25160850-25165064 GCF_000313985.2 Echinops telfairi | reverse complement strand
AGGTGACCAAGAACCTTCTGCAAGCGGCGTCATTGCCACAGCGGACAATATACCAACATCATCCAATTCTTCTGCATCCTCAGAGGAAATGTTTATAGTCCTTTTCCATGGATGCACACAAGAACTAAGACATATCTGTAAGTTTGTAAATGTTGTTTTTAACCCCCCAAGACAAGATTGGATGTCATTGAAGATCACTCACCCGCTCACCATCAACACCATTGAGTTGATTCCGTCTCCTAGCAACCCAGGGGACAGGGTAAAACTGGCCCTGTGGGTTTCTGAAGTAGAAAGCCTCATCTTTAAAAGGCAGTAATAATAAGATTCCTGCCCCAAAGGATATGGTCCCTGACCCAGAGGTTTCTTCTCTGCGCTGCCTCTCTCCTCAGCTAATGAAAATGTAGCCTGCATGCCACCTTTTCTGAGGTACTCTCCCGGAGACTCAGGGATGGTCACTGCTACTCACGTCTCAACTTGTCTGCCCATGATTCTCAACTTGTCTTCTTTGATTCTGCTAAGCTTTATAGTTCATGCCCCAACTGTGTGGAGCACACTCTATAGTCTTCGGGAAATGGGTCTCATAGTACTTAGCACAGCACCTGTAAGCAGTCAAAGCTGACAGTCAAAACTTACTGCCATCAAGTCAATTCCAACTCACAGAGACTCTACAGGGCAGAGTAGAACAGGCCCTGTGGGTTTCTGAGACTGCAATTTGCGAACAGCCTCATCCTTCTCCCATGGAGCAGTCAGGTGCTTGTTCCAAACGGCTGACCTTGCGGTTAGCAGCCCAATGCGGATTCCACTCTGCCACCGTGGCTCCCTGCCAGGAAGATGAATCCCTACTTTTTCTAGCTTAATAGAGACACTTCCCAAGGAAATATGGTTATGATTATAGATGAACGTAAGTGCTTCCAGGGAAGGATTCTCAGTCAAAGAGCAGGACCCTGGAATTGATGTCTGTTACTCAGGCCAAGGGCTGCCTATTAGTCTTTCAGCTCTCAGTACATAGCACGGTAACTGGCACATAAACCAAAGCTTGAGGAGGGAAAGCCCTGGAATCAGTGCTGGGTAAGTGGAAGAACGGCTCAAAGGCTTTGTTGTTGACCTCAAACCCTGGTACAACAAACATCATTGTTCTTGGTTTTGTTAAGTGCCATCAAGTCCGTTCTAAATCAGCGTAATTCCACGTGCATTCCAATCCTGTGCCATCCGGGCAATTATTTCTGTCTCTGAGCTCATTATCACAGTCCCGGAGTCTGTCTCTTTCATTGATGGTCTTCCCCTTGCTCACCAACTTTCTACTTTACCAAGCACGATGTCCTTCTCTTGAGATTGATCCTGTCTAATAACACGTCCAACGTCCGTGAGACAAACTCTTGCCATTCATTATTCTAAAGCTGTATTTTTTTTCTGTAAGACAACTATTTGTTCTTTTGTCAATCCGAAGTATGTTTAATATTCGTCAAAACAGTGATTCAAAAGCATTACATTTTTTTCAGTCTTTCTTATTCATTGTCCAGGCTTATGTGTATACGAGGCATCTGAAGATACCATGGCTTGGGTCAGGTGTACCTTAGTTTTCAAAGTGATGCCTTCCAGCATGCTGTGCTCGCTATACTGATGTAAGGACACAACCCTGAGATCCGCCTTTCATGATGGTAAGCCAGGAAGTATCCCTTCATCTATTTCAATGACCCACTCTCAGTCTGTGTACAGGTTCTGTGTTAGCACAATGAAGTGTTCTGGAATTTTGATTCCATCATTTGTTATGATCTAAATAGTCAGATGTCTTTGCAAATAAATAAATACGTTTCTGGTATTCTTGATTTTCAGCCAAGATTTATCTGGGATCAGCAATGATTATTCCTCAATCTATATTCCTCATTCTAAATTCTCTTCCAAATCTGGCTTGAATTTTTGGCAGCTCCCTGTCATTGGACTGTCGTAACTACTTTTAGGTTTTATTTGTGTGATATTACTTATATTGTTTGAGAATCTCCACACTGTTGCGCTCCTTTTCTCTGGAATGGGTGCAAAGATGGATCTCTTCCAGTCAGTTGGCCAGAGAGAGCTGTCTTCCAAATTTCTTGGTGCAGATGAGTGAGCGCCTCCATCGTCACATCCATAAGCTGAAGCATCTCGTTTGGTATTCCGTCATTTCCTGGAGACTTACCGTCAGATGAGTGCCTGCACTACAGCTTGACCTCCTTCAATGCCACCAGTTCTTGATCAGATGCTACCTTTTTATGGGTACATTGACTCTGTGTATTTGCTCCACCTTCTTTTGATGCTTTCTATATCTTCAATATTTTGCCAATAAAACCCTTCAATATTGCAACTAATGGCTTAAATTTTTCTTCAGTTATTTTAGCTTAATAAATGCCAGGTGTGCTCTCCGCTTTGCATTTTCTAACTCAAGATCTTTGCACTTTTCATTGTAATGCTTCACTTTGCCTTCTCGAGTTATCCTTTGGACTCTTCTGTTCATCTCTTCCTTTATTATTTCTTCCTTATACTTCTGCTATTTTACATCTAAGAGAAATTTTAGCGTTTTCTCTGATATTCATACTGCTTTTTTTCTTTTTAATTTCTCGTGACCTTCTATTTTCTCCAAGTGTGATGTCTTTGATGTCCTCCCACAACTCATCTGGTCCTTGGTCATTTATGTTCAATGACTCAAATCTATTCTTGAGAGTGATCTCTCAAGTCAAGTGGCATATACTCAAGGATGGTCTTACTTTGGTTCTTGTTAACTTGTTTCAATTACCTTCTTCTTCAACTTGAACTTTCAGTTGAGCAATCGGTGGGGTGCTCTTCCTTCAACCTCTGGTCATGTTATTATTAGTACAACAACTGTAACATGCTGCACTTTAATAAAGAAAAAATTCACAATGACAAAATGGATGGATGTATAGATTGTGATAAGAGTTGTATGAGTCCCCAATAAAATTATTAAAAAAGAAAAAAGTTTTCAGTAAATTTTCATTTAAAATATCTACGCTGCCTTTCCACGATTCATCAGAGGTGAAGTCAGCGAGACAGATGTTCAGAAGTCAGGCACAGCTGGAGAGCCACAGGTGGTCCACACAGGAAAAATGATGACAGGTCCCAGCCCCTTAACATCAGGCTGAGCCCATAGAAGACACTCAGGGGGCACGTGTCCAACTAATACAATTAACACTGTTCCAAAGCCCACAAGGTGAGGTTCCATTGAAGAGATTTTTTTTATTACTGGGGAATAAACCAAAGTTTCCCATCAGTGGATCAAGATCCCACTAGTGGTGGGATATAAGCTGATATCCTATTTTTGCTTTTGGCTACTGTACAGCCTTCACCGACATTTTGACTCATGTCTGAAAGGGCATTCATAAGAGAACAGAGCCATCATCCACACCTCTAGTAAGCATTTGCTGAACACCATCCCTAACCATGGGATCACAACACAAACCGTAAGTGTGGTACTAGAATCTAAATATATATGCCTGGAAATGAAACAGAGCTAATGAGAACAAAAGAGGATGGTATCTGAAAAATCACACACACACAAATGATTTCAACACTGCTACCAATCCCACCTGCTATGTCTCTAAAAAGCACACAAGCTCCAGCATACGTTTGGAGCAGGAGCCAGGAATCTGCAGTTCAGGTTCTTTATGGTTCTCATTTCTCCACGCTAAGCTGAATTTTACCACGCAAAGATCTCCATCTTTCATGCAACAAAGCTTCTACACCCAAACCACCTATTTCACACATTATTAATTTATACATACACATTAGCATACAGGATTGAATACATAAGAACACA
Source organism: Echinops telfairi (assembly GCF_000313985.2). Lineage (NCBI taxonomy): Eukaryota > Metazoa > Chordata > Mammalia > Afrosoricida > Tenrecidae > Echinops > Echinops telfairi. The sequence goes on along the minus strand of NW_022111368.1, from coordinate 25,161,259 downwards.
CACACTTTTATTTATGGGCCATGTGGGGCAGCTCCAGGGTAATTTTGACTAAGTGTTAATTTTTGCCTCACATACCCACGTTGAGCCTAATGGCTCCACTGCATGTGCAAAGCGCTTCAGAAGCAGAGGACCAGCACCAAGAGACAAGCTGATGTGCCTGTAGGGTTGTAGAAGAGGATGAACCACGCACACTTTTCATCAGAAGGCAGTTTGGCCTTGGTGGTTAAATGCTCACCTTCCGTGTGCAAGACGCACAAACCATCACTCATCTCTCCATGCTGAAAGGGTTTCAGCAGAACTTCCAGACCAGAAAGAAAGGACTGCTAGTCTCCTTCCAAAATCCAGCCAATGAAAACCCTGTGGGGATCACAGGTCTATGGGATAGTCCCATCCCATAGAGCAGTGGTTT
>NW_022111368.1:25139319-25159948 GCF_000313985.2 Echinops telfairi | reverse complement strand
GGTGCATTTGGAGTATCTATGCAGGAGTATGTATCCTGGCTCCGGGAAGCCAGACCTGAACAACTTCTACTAAGTGTGCTCCCAGTCCTGCAGCCTCACCCAGGCTCAGGGTGAGATTTGCTGTTCTGTTGGTGCTGGAAGCCTCCAGAGAGAAGACTGGCCTCTTTGAAGGTACGTGTGTGCCGGGGAGGTGGTGGGGTTTGGGGGGGAGGAGGCAGGAATCTGTGGAACCAAACTCACTACCACGGAGTCAATTCTGATTCATAGCAGCCCTGTAGTACAGCGTAGAACTGCCCCTAGAGGTTTCCAAGACGGTAACTCTTCACAGGAGTAAAACGGCTTGTCTTTTTCTCAGGAATCAGCTGGCCTTGAAGTTAACAGCCCAACTTGAAAACACTACAAAGAAAAGGATGTGATAACTGTCTACCTCTCAAAAGCCTAGTTCATGCTTCAGGGTTTATACAGATGTCATAGGACAGATATACTAATAGGGGAAGGAAAAGAATATTGGAGGCAAAAAGAAAAGTAATAACTTCAGGAAACCAATAGGCACTTAGCATTATGTCCGTCCTTTTAACATGCACAACAGGAAGCCAGGAACCCCTCTCTTTGAACACAAGTTTCCTAAAGCTCTTTGTCCACATAGATATTATTCACCAGGTGGAGGTTGATGCCTATAGGCCATCACTACATCACACACACTTACCTCATTGTATTTGTCTAAGTACAACAAGCCAGGCTCTGTCAGGATCAGGGGAGAACTTGAAAGCTACTGATAAGCCAGTTGTCCTTCTAAAGCTCAGTCACTGTATCTGCATAAATGACTGGAGTGTGTTCTCCTCTTCCCCCCACCCCCGCCCCCACCCCCACCCATTGGTCTCATTTCAGGTAAATAAGGCCAGTTCTCAGCATCCCTTCCGAGAGACATCAGAACACAAGAGCGCTCTGGAGGCCGTCTGAGGATTTGCTGGGGAAAGTGAACGGCTCTGCGCTCTGTGATGGCCTCAACCTCCATTCACTGAACAACGACTGGTGTCTTCTCAAATCTCAGGCCCCTGTCAAATGTGTCCAGCAGCGCTCAGGAGTTGTCCACTGTCTGCCTAGAAGCCCTCTGATCACACAGCAATTCTGCTATGGCCAGATGTGGAACGCTGCTGCGGGAACCCCACTTGACCATCTTGGATTAAAGGGTAACACATCGAAGCTATCTTTGTTCTGTTTTGTGTTTTTTTTAAGTATAAAATATTTTCCTTCCTGGGTTATGATTTAAGAAATGTCACTTGTAAATGATAATTTAAAAATCGCAGAAGAAAACTCACATGTCATGTCACGTGGTCATAATAATTAACCCTATAGAGCAGCCCTGTCCAAGGAGAAGGAGGAAGGATGACAGGGTGTCGCCCCTCCAGGTAACCCTCAAGACTAAATGGCTCCCCGTTTTCCTTTGGTTTTTATCTTTTTAATGAACTTACTTCCCTGTTTCCCAGGACTTCTCGCATCTGTCATCTACAAAAAACGTATTGCCTTACTGAAAACATCATCTTTACACTGAACACTGCCTTCTTAGAACAAAATGTATTCTGACATCACCTGGGACTGCCATCACTTGACGAGAGATTTAAGGGCAGTAACGTCAAAAGCAGTTCTGAAAGATTCAAAGACATCTAAATCTGGTATCAAATTCTCAACCGAAATAGCTTTAAAATAGGGTCCCTAAGCAGCCGCAGAAGCTGAATGTCAACAAGGATCTCAGAACAAGCATCCTTTTTACAATATAGTTTGATGTGTTCAGTGAAGGAGAACCAGGGGTAAATGCACTATTAAACATTTAGGTTGGATTTTTTGTTATTGTTGTTTTTGTTTGTTAATGGGCATTTGACTGCTTTATATGTTTTGAAATTTAGAAAAGTAGAATAACTCAGGATATTAAAATACAATATTTTCAGATTCCAAAGAGATGTCACACCCCTGCAAGCCAACAGGACTCCAATTACCAGGAACACTTGATGCCTGGCTTTAAAACAAAACAAACAAGAACCCTCACTGCCATTGAGTCCATGTTAACTCAGAGAGAGCCTATGGGATTAAGTCAGAATCACCCCTAGGAGCCTCCAAGGCTATACATTTGTATGGGAGCAGAAAGCCTTATATTTTACCCCCAGAGCAGCTGGGGGTTCAAACTCCTGAACTTGTAGCACACTTAATCCACGGCTCCACCAGGGTTCCTGGGCTAAGGAAGCATTGAATGTACAGGTGAGATTTATAGGATGAACTCAGTTTTACCCAAACCCTGTGCCTTCCAGGGTGGAAATAAAATATGTGAAGAATGAAACAAAAATTCCTATTTCTTTTCCCAAGGATTACAGTCTGTTAACAGAGAGGCAAGCAGGGTTGGAGCAAACAGCTGGCCCCCGCGAAAGGCCTTGCTGTGCTGCCAGCCCTGTGGATTCAAAGGACAAGACCGCTCTGAAATGCCTGCACCATATGCTGCCGAGTGTCTTCACCAGGTCTCCGTGGGCTGCTCCCTCCAGTCTCCAAACCCAGGCAGAGAGAGACCTGATGCCAGCCTTCCATACCATGCGGTCCTCGGAATGTGCCAGGAACTTATTTTGAAACGAAAGATGATGATTCTTTGGGGGTGGGGGAGAAGCCTGCCTTCTCTCTTTCCCTCCCTCTCTCTGGTTCCCTTGTCTTTCTCTCCCCCTCCATCCCCTCCATCTCTCCTCCTCTTCCACAGGACTCCTACATTTCTGCATTCTGTGACACACCAAGCTTCTGATTGGAGGCCTCATGTGACTTGGGTTCAAAAGCTTTGATTACTTCTTGTAGCAGCTATGCAGATCTGTGGGGGAAGAGGAAAGGCTAGCCTAAGGCTTTTATATATCTTTAAAGCATCAGCCATTAATGGGCTAACTTTACCACTGGGAACCAGAAGCTCGCCTGGAGCACACGCGCAAATGTATTTATTTTCCAATCTATAGTTTTCAAGGACACGTTCCATTTCTGTGAAGCTTTAATGAGACCCGAGAGGTGCACTTTTTCTTTAAAAAAACAACAACAAAAAACCCCATACATTTATAATGGATTACACAGCAGATCAGGGTGTGATTTCAAATGAATTCTGCATAAGCTTTTATATACTAATGTTCCAACAGCCACTTGTTTAAGACTTGGGAGAGAAATCCCCAAGAAAAAGTGTTTCATGTCTCAGGATGAGCTTTGCTTTGTTAAGCCTCACAATCTTGTAGATGGTTCGCATTTCTGATTTTAAAGAACTACAAAATATCACCATCCTAGAGCATTCACTTTATGTCAAAATTAACAAGATGATTAAATAAATATAGCGATCATCTCCGACTCATGGGGTGGGAGGGGGTGTGTGGCTTGGCCATGATAATTTCAATCATCTCATGTGCATGGAAAATCAGGAAAATGAAGAAGGAAGAGCTAGTAAGAATTGATGCCTTTCCGTTATGGCATTTATTGGTAGCAAATATTAAATGTAAAAGGACTGTCACAGCCCAAACACCTCTGTACTAAAAGTACAGCCAGAATGTTCCTTAGAAGAAGGGTGAGGGAGAATGGACCGTCATCAGGAGGGATCAAACCCTGGGAAAGGACATCATGCTTACTAAAGTGGAGGGTCAGGGAAAAGGAGGAAGATGCTCCGTCAGACAAATTGATAGATACAATGGTACAAGGGGCTCAAGCAAAACAATCGTGAGGGCGGCGCATGTGGTAGTTCCATAATCTCCTGTCAACTTGAGGGTATTAAGAGTGAAGGGATGGAGGTTAGACTACCCATCAGATCCCGGTTTGATGTCCTCATTTACTGGCTCAAGGGAGATAAATAGCTCACTGGAGGCATAACACACGCTCTCTGCTTCACCTTCCTATTGACAAGCCACAGGGAGCCACACTGATGCCAGCCAGAGCCCTGGAGATGCTTCCACTGCCATTGTATCCACAAGACTTTCCACCTACCGACCTGTGGTCTTTTGGCATTTGGCAGCAATGCATGTGTTGCAGGGGCCTGAAGAGGAATTCATGGGCTAATATCTGACTTACGGGTTAATTTCGAACTTAGGGACTTGATCTGGACTGGGCTGGGATGTTTAACTGATGCATCATAACTTCTTGATATAAAGTTGTCTCTTATACATATATGAGTGTCAATGAGTTTGTATCTCTAGTCAGCCCGGACTAACACAGCGCACTGGACCGGGCAATGTTTCATTCTGTTGTACAGAAGGTTGTCTTGAGTAGGGACTGACTCCACAGAACCTAGAGCATCAACAGCAATTTCCTATGAGTAGTCAGAGCTTGGGAGTCATTCAAGGAGCCCTGCTGGTGCAATGAATGACCACTGGAACCCACCTAGCCACTCCTTGGGAGAAATGTGCTGTTGCCATTCAAGATGGCAGTGAAGGAAACCCTATGGGGACTTCTCTGTCATGTGGGATTGTTATCAGTCAAAATCAACAGGAAGGCATCGAACGACAGAGAGCCATCCATTCAATGACCAGTGACTGAGCCTGTCTCGCACCCTGGGGAGGTCAGGGAACACGAGCCAGCAAGTCTGTCCTTAGGGAGCTCTCAGTCTCTAGTCACCCCTGGGAAGACAAAGGAGATACTGTAAAACTTGCACAAGCTGGAGTCTGTGTATAGCGGAAACCTATCAGAGCGGGGACACGCACATCTTTTCCACTCACAGAGAGCCACGGGAAGGTGGTAAGACCTCACTCTGCCCAAGGGAGAAAACTTACAAGGCCCACCAGAACCACCAAGCAGCTCCACGGAATCCCGGCTCTCCCAGATTTCACTGTAGAGAAAAGGTTTATCTGTATGGTTAGGAAAAGACTGACCATACATTTCTGGGTATAAAGCCGGAGGGACCTTGATTCTAAGCAGAAGTGAAGGTGTTGATAGAATATTAATGGATTCTTTTTCATTTCATGGAATACTTAAAAACAGCTGTTGATGGGGCACTGTTCAGAGATCAAGGAGCCCTGGTGGGGATGTCAGGTACATATGACCCTGCTGAACAAAAGGCCGGGAGCCCAGTGGTAGTGTAGCTACTACTGGACTGCTAACCAAAAGGTTAGATCCGAGGGAGAAAGAGGTTTACAGCCCGGTAGACCCTAAGGAGCAGTTCTACTCTGTCTTACAGGGTCGCCATCAGTCAGAATCAACTTGGCAGTGGGTTTTAAGGGTTTAAGATCATTGTGATCCTTCTCTTTGTTGTTGACATTAAACAGTAGAGTTAAGTCAACTCAGTCTCACGGTGACCTCCGTTGTACCACGGAGAGAAACACTGCCCAGTTTTGTGCCGTCTTGGCATTACCAGAATGCCTAGGTCCATCATTACTGCTGTGCCAGTCTACTGCCCGCCCTGGCTGACTGGCTCTCTACTGAACTGAACATAATGACTTCCTCCAGCCAAAGCCTCCTGAGGGTGTGTCCAAAGCAAGTAGGTCACACAGAGTTGTGCTCTGACCCACAGGGTTTTCAATGGCTCATTTTTGTAAGGAGACAGCCAGATCTGTCTTCCTAGTCTATCTTAGTCTGCAAATGCTGCTAAGGCCTGCTCACTCTGGATGACCCTGCTGGTTATTTGAAGTCCATGTGGCATCTCTGCCAGCATCACAGCAACGTGCAAGCAACCAAAGTAAGACAAACTGACAGCGAGGCAGTGAGCATATGGTCAAAGGACAAATCAACTCTATCTTAAGGTTTGTTATGTGCCCTCTTCTGGTACTGGAAAAAGTGGAAAGATTTTACAAAGCAATTTGGTCAGTATTTATACTAGGATATATGGCATGTAAGCAATTTACAGCTTTGTTTATCACCTACTATTCTACATGGGTTAGGCCTATGGCTGCTGACAGAAAGGTCAGTGGTTCAAACCCACCAGTCTCTCCTTAGGAGAAGGAGGAGGCTAGCGGCTCCTATAAAGATTTATAGCCTCACAAACTCTACTTACATATACTTACATGCCCTATGTAAGTATAAGTTGGAATCGACTTCCAATATAAGTGGTAATCGACTCGATGGGAGTGGGTTCTGTTTATCTGATTTAAGGATGATTTTGTGTGGGAGGCACGTCGCGGGTTTGACATCATGAGCTACCATACTGAGTGGGATGAAGCCACTACATCCAGCTGAACTGTGAGAACTTGGCACCCTGGGGCTGTGTCTTAAATGCATCTGTTCGGCATGTCCAAAAGGATCAGCTGCATTTTCAAGTGTTTACAAGGCTATGCAGAGAGGCAGCAAAACAAGCAAGCCCCATGCAACCCTGTGCATTTCCACGTACTCCTTGTTTCTACTGTGCTCCACCGTTGCTCTTGTTCTACGCCTGGCCATAAAAGTCATTGTTTCAATGACTAGGTGCTTTTTCTTCTAATTGACACAAAATCTGCTCCTTAGAGCCTTATGGAGATGATGTCATTTCAGAAAGACAAACAGGATTTGCTTGTCAGATAATAAATATATATGCTCATAATAAAAGCTGATTTATATTTCCAGGAAGAAGCAAGCTGAAGAATGAGAAAGGTGGGCAGTTCACATGAGCTCTTTGTGACACACACAACTTCATGCAAATGGAAAGGCTCTGGGGTTACTTGTAAAAAGTTCCTTTGCAAAGTGGCTCAAACAGGGAACTTAAACTGGGCCGGGGGGGTGGGAGGGAATGTATTGGTTTAGAAATTTTCAAGTTTCTTCAATAGGAGGCTGGATAGCTATTAAAGTAGAAAAGATTTGATAACCCACCCAATCACTTGTCTGTGAGGACAGTTCTACGTGGTGTGTGTGTATGTGTGTGTGTGTGTGTGTGTGTGTGTGTTTTACAGGGTAGAACTGCTCCACGGAGGGTCCTGGGCTGTGTTCTTTATGGAGCTTGAGCACCAAGCCTTTGTTCCCTGGGAGCAGAAGAAGGGTTTGAGCCACCAGCCTTTGCATTAGTCTCAAAACCTCACTGCTAGAGGGGCGGTTCGAAGCATCAAAGGACTAGAGGAATGTTGTGTATACCCTGGCCGGTTCCCTTCCTTGTGACGCTTCTGTAAAGGGATGTCCAATTCTCTACAGAGAGGCTTTGGGTTTCCACTCTGCCCCCACACCCCTCATTCACATCGATATGATTGCTTGTTTTTGGTCTTCTGATGCCTGATCCCATCGACACACAGGCTGGTGTGCTTCTTCTATGTGAGCTTTTCCTTCCCTGCTAGATGACCCCTTGTTTAACTTCAAGCCTTTAAGACCCCAGATGCTATATCATTTAATAGCCGGGTACCATCAGTTTTGTTCACCACATTTTCTTATGCACCCATTTTGTCTTCAGTGATCATGACGGGAAGGTGAGCATCAGTAGAATGCCAGGTTATTAGGGCAAAGAGCTCTTGCATTGAGGGAGTACTTGAGGCCCAATGTCCGTCTTCTGCCTCAATACTTAACATATAAACGTATGTACATAGACCTATATACCTATCACTATATATTAACATATTTTCCTATATACATTTGTATATTTATTTATACCTCTATAAAGGTCTTTTGCCTCCTAGTTCTTTCCTCTATTTCCTTTTACTTTCCTCCTGTCCCACTCTCATGTTCAACCTTCAATTGGCTCTCAGTAATTCCTCTCAGCTACACTGCACTTGATCAGACCTCACCAGGCGTTCTGTGTCCTCCTCCCCATGGATCTTAAATCGCTTGTTCACTGGTCCCTGGATTTGTTGGCTTCCCCTTCCATTCCCTGACCTCCCCCTCTCCCATGTCCCTCCCGGAACTGTCAGTTCTACTGTTTTCTCCTCAGGATCGTTTATTTTGCCTATCTTATATAGATAGACATGGGCATGGGAGGGAGAAGAAAAAAAAAGGCCTATAAATAGTTTCAGGTATGTCTGCTGATCCTAGTGAATGTTTTCTGATTGAGTCTGATGAGGTGCCAAGCACTGCCACCTGAGTCTGAAGTCTATTTTCAGGAATCCTCAGGGATTTCACTGCTTTGCTCCCCTGCTGCTCTACTGCGCTCCCTTTGTGTTTCCCCTTGGTGTGGGGGGTCAGATTGGGCACAATTCCCACACTGTGTCTCCAGTGCTGTCCCCTGCAGCACTATGGATCAGTGAGGGGATGTCGTGTCTTGCGGTGGGGCCAACCCTATGATCCTCTCTGTGCATTGGCTGCTCCAAGCGGGAATGTTGTCCTTGGGGTTTGGTGGGCCAGGATGAGGTTCTCTCTCTCTCTCTCTCTCTCTTATGTGGTCTGGGAAGACCCACCCTTCTTCCTGGGCTATATCTTTAGTGCTGTCCTCTGGAGTGCACTCTTCTGGGAAGGGGTCGACAAAGCTGGAGATCTGTTAGTTCGCTGGTTTGGGCCTGTATGTATGGCGCACCAAGGTAAGGTCTGGTCTCTCTCTCTCCCTTTCCTGCAATTCTTTAATGCCCACCCCCTGCCCCCACTATCATGACCCCAGCTCTACCTTACAAATCCAGCTAGACCACAGTATGTACATGTGTAAAGATATGAGTTCATGACACATGGAATCCAGGACAGTAAACCCCTCAGGAACACTAGAGTGCAATACCATGAGGGGAGGAGGACGGTGGGGGGAGAAGAGGGAGAAAGAGGGGACCAATCGCAATTATCGATGTATACCCCACCTCCGGGGGTGGTGGTGAACAACAGAAATGTGGGTGAGGTGAGACAGTGGGCAGTTTAAGAAATGAAAATCACAATAATTTATAATTTATCAAGGTCATGAGGGAGGGAGGGGAGGGAGGAGGGGAGGGGGGAAAAGAGGAGCTGCTACCTAAGGCTCAAGTGGAAAGAAAATGTTTTGAAAATAATGACAGCAACTTATGCACAAATGTGCTTGACACAATGGATGGATGTATGGATTGTGATGAGTTGTATGTGCCGCAATAAAACGATTTATTAAAAACAAAACACTCAATACTATCAAGTCGGTTCTGATTCACAGTGACCCGCTGGGACAGGAGAGAACTGTCCTGTGAATTTCCAGGGCTCTAAAGCTTTTCTTGGATAGAAAGCCTCAATTTTCCTCCCAGGAGCAATGGGGGTTCTGAATTGCTGACCTTGTATTTACCAGCCCAACATAATGCCCACTACACCACAAGGGTTCCTGTAGGTTAGCTGTGGAATGCAAATCAGCTTAAATTGCTGGCAGAACACATAGTTCTAGGAATCAAGAGCTAGTTACAAATCAGCTCATGCAAGGAGGGAAAACAGACTTGAATCCTAGTGTCAACTGCCCCGGAGTCCAGACCAGAGAAGGGCCTGTGGCTGGCTGTGCATCCTGCCCACTCCACATCCGAGAAGCAGCATTAACATCATAGGGTGGAGGAGACATTTTTCTGGAATGGTTCAGACTCACAGCACAAGGAAGCAAAAGGGGTCTTAATACAATACAGCAGGGCATGCGAAGAGCAGGGGGCTCAGCCCAAGTCACCCAGGGCAGAAGAAAGCCGGGCACGGGCTAAGGCTCCTGGTGCCGTCACGTCTAGGTCCTATGGTTTTACATTTGGACAGTGACCCCCTCCATCGGGTACTTCAGATTCAGAAGGGGAAATATATCAGGTGGGGTCTTGGGGGATTCTATGCATCCAACACATAGAGAACTCTAAGGAGTCTTTGGAGACAGGGCTCAACGATTTTACTGCTTTGTGCTCCAAAGGCAGCTCTTGACAATCAATCACCTCTCCAGGAGGTCGGGGTGCCAGTTACTAAAAAGAGAAGGGACAGTCTATAAAATCCCAGGAACAGCTTAGAGAGAAGGGGTGCTTCTGGGCTTCACCCCAAAATGGAGGGGCACATTATACCTCCCTGAGAGAAAGAGAGAAGATTCCAAAGACATTCTAAACAACCCACATTAGAATAGAATAATGCGTTACCATTTTAGTATCCCTTTCTCATCTTACCTGGAGGGAGAAAACGCTGCACTCAGCTTCTCCCTCACAGGTCCAGCCCGGGCAAAGAAGGGCTGGGTACACCTGCACAGCCTCCTCCTTCTGGGTCTCCTCAAGGGGAGAATGCATTCTTGTGGGCCTTCCTAACACACAGGAAGTCCAAGGAGCAGGAGCTGTAGTCGTCCCATCCACCAGCAGCTGGGATTAGAATGTTTAATTCTCAGGAGAAACACACACCCCCAAGACCACCACCTTCTCTGCCCTGCTGAGGTTTCTACCTACATTTGACTGCCACCGAAGTCTTATTTCTCAATGACCGTATATACTCATGGATAAGCCGTGTGTTTTCAGCACATTTTTAAATGCTGTTTTTGTGGTAAAATTAGATGCCTGGACTGATATTCGGGTCGGCTTATACTGGAGTATATACGGTACCTCAGTTTTAAATGCAGGAGTGGAAGAAAGAGTGGGTGTGTAAGGTTCATAAAACCCAAACCAAATCTCATGCCATGTTTACAACTTCAGCGCAGTTGTAAACACCCCAGGTTAAATGCCAGTGGCACCTTTCCCCCCTTGCAGCATGCATCACCGGAGAATCCCTGCCAGCATGGTACTCATGGAAGGTACCACCAATCAGCTGGCATCACAACCTGAAATACAGCCTACTGGCTAACCTTGAACTCTGCATAGTGGACATTGGTTCATGCTACTTCCAGAAGCATTTTTTTTCACTCTACTTAATCAAAGGGGTTATCTATGGCCACTATTCTCATTTGTGTACTTCATCCATTTGGCCTCAAAATATTAAATAAGTGTTTTAATCATGTTAATGAACCGAAGATAATACAAAAAATTTTAAGAGACTCCTTTGAAATGACATAAAATACAAATAAGCCCTCACGAGCCCCAAGTACACATTCTCCCTAAACCCAAGTGTGAAGTCTAAGGGAAAAGAGGTTGAAAAGCTTAGACCTCCGCAAAGTTGGAAAACTATTCCCAACCAATGATACCTACGTTTCATGAGGCCAGAAGCTTCCTTAGACCTGCATGAGAGCTTCCATTTCTGAACACGGTTTTGCTGAAGGCTGGAGTTTAGAGGGGAAGCCCTAAACCCATTTATGAGACTCCAAAGAAATGTAGCCTCCACTGAATTCCTTCTGCTCATTCACCAGCAGTATCAATAGATTTGCCCTCAGGCAGAGTGCATTAGAAAGTGGATAACTACCAATCTCTCCCAACCCCTAGGGACTTGCCTGGGTGTGCTCTGACTGAAAATTGTGGTGCTAGGTCACATGGTCATGATTCATATCCTTATTGCCTGGGTCAGAGGGCTCTGGACCAATCTTGTCAACTCTGATGTCTACCATAACCTATGTGTCCCAATCATGGTCCCATTCCCACCTTTTTGGTCCTGCCTGCAACTGTCATGTATTGAGCTGCTGCCAACTGTGTTTTTGTGAGTCTCCTTTGCCCTCCATGGCCTATCCACATTTTGGATTCTCTGTAAACCCTCAGATACCATTACAGCCTCATGCTAATGGTCTCCCTCATCCAGATAATAGGATTTTGTCTGATTTTTTTTCTGTTTAAAATTTAGTAAATAATCTCCTTAATCTATATTTGAGATCTGGGGTGTCTCTGTTGAGTTTTATTAGCATATAATTCACTTACCATACAATTCAATAGTTCAGTTGTATTAAGAAAAGTTGTGCGCTCATTACCACAATCAATTTTGGAACATTTCCTTCTTTCTCTTGTACCCAGTGTGGAGGTGTCTAGGACACCATCAAAAGGTCTACAGTCTGCCCCAGATCCGTCACCACTTCTAATCTGCAAGCATGTTTTACATTCACTTTTTATTTTCCATTCCACTTACAGAGATCAAGAGAGCCAGGTTTCATAGTACACAACAACGTGCAGCAAAGAATTTGGAAATCAAATAAGCCATTTTCCTGACAAGTTACTAGTTACTCATCCTCAAAAGAAAAGGTGAGCCATAGGTGTTGTATGATGAATCTTAATGAGAGCAAAGGAAATAAATGGGAGGGGGTGAGAAAAATCTGATTCAAAGAAAAATAGAAAGAACCACAAAACTCTTCATTATGTACACACCAAACCAGATGAGGACACCCGTACACTTTTGGAGACTGACTGGATGGATGGATGGATGGATGGATGGATGGATGGATATATTGAAAGAGTTAGAGCTGATGAGAGAGATTTTAAGAAATAGAGAATTAATCCTCCCTCCAAGGAGGAAAGTAATTAGTCTCCCACACTAACTTATCATTCTCAGTATTTCCCCCGTCTGTTTCTTCTTTCCTATCCCCCAGGAACTATGGACTTTGGAAACAAACTGGATAGTGAGTGGAGAATCCAAGTTGGCTGGTGTTGAAAGAGCGTGGACAGCTCAGTCACATAGTGCCTGACTAATCCTTCCATCTGAGGCTATGGGGCTCCTAGATCCTGGTGATTCCCTGTGGGCTGGCATCCTGAGGAAACCCAGAGGCTAGTTTCCGGGACAGCTTCCTGTGCTGCAGCTCAGCACCTGGCCTGCTTTGATGATGGGCGGGTAGTGCCCTGATCAGACCCCCTAGGCACTCAAAGGACAAGGCAGCCAGCTGAGCTTCAGGGTCAGTCCCAAGAAGCTACCAGGAGGATTGCAGCACAAAGGCGTTCTGTTTCTCTTTCAAATCCACGTGCACCACTACACAGGGGAAAGGCAATGCCGCCGGGGCATGCGCTTATTATTTGCATGGGTTTGCAGGCTGTAACGTCACACTTTTTTTAGAACACCAAGGAGAAATTACGCAATAGTGAAGGAACAAAGCCTGATTTCAAACTCGGAAGTCCTCAGGAAGGAAAAGAAATCAGGGCACATTCAATGACTTTGGAGACACGGGTGTGTGGATAGAATATAAGGACTTTTGATATGTAAACACACTTGTGAGAAGGGCAAACACACTTTAAAGTATGAACACTTGCCATCCGGAAAGCTTTGCTCTCTGCAGTTACTTATTAGAACGTCTCTAGGGAAATGAAATGTGTAAGCAAGAAGGCGTTACACAGCCACGTTACACTAGTTATGGAAAGATGGGCATGTTTCCTGACCCGTCAGACTTCATTTTCATCGCCTGTAAGAGCCCCTACATGAAACACTGGGGTGAGCATCCAGTGAGTCGATAGATGGGAAGTACCCAAAACAGCATACCACAAAGTTGGAAATAAATAAACGTGTACCAGGGAGTTGCTGCTGAAGGTGGACTGAGTTTCTGTCTGAGGTAATGGTCGTGGGAGTTTTCATTTCCCTCTTGGTGCCATCCATAGTAGGTTCTGACTCATACTGACCCTCTGTGTGTGTAATAGAACAAAGCACTGCCTAGCCCTGTACCATCCTCACAATTACTGCTGTTTGAGCCCTTGGTTAGCACCAGTGTGTCAACCATCTTGTTGAGGACTAAAATTTTTTCATTAAAAAAAGAAAATGCTTAGAAATAAACAGCAGTGATGGTAGAATGAATGCTAATGATTCAAGGTGTGGCCTACAGTGGTATTTGTAGAAGGCAAAGTGTTTTCATTAGTCCAGTGACCTAATGCGCCAGACACACATCAATCTCCCGAACCCTGGGATCAGCATAACTAAATGGTGACTGGCTACCACTACTAATTGCCCCGTAAGGGACCATATTAGAAGATCCTGGATAGAATGGGAGAACATCGTAGGACAGACAGAACTCAAAAGTCCTAAAAGAGGCCAAGGTTGACTGGTCCCATAGGCTGATGAGATCCCCAGGAGGCGATGGCCCTCACCCTTCAGGTCTGGTGCTGAGCTCACTCTCGAGTTAGAACAGTAACCACGTGCGAACAACGGGCAGCATCCGTGCAACGATAAAGGACAGAGGGTTAGGAAAGAAGGAAGAACGGGAGAGGAGAAAGGGAGGGTGCGCTGAGGAGGTTCCAGGGATGAGTGGAAGCAGAATGTGTAGGAACCGTTGAAGGTGAAAATATGATCAGTTCTGCAAACCTTCCCTAATTCACGAGAAGAAAGTTTATTTTTAAAAAGGCGAAGTTTCTGTTTTTATAAAGAGCCTTTAAAACATTCGTGGGGGGAAAAATTCCATCATTTTTTTCTTTTCCTCCAAAAATGGCTGGAAGCCCTGTGGTGGTCAGATGATTTTAGGTGAACTAGACACTCCTGGCTAGGGGTGGGGTCCCACGTCATGACCTGAAGCTGTGACCTTGGGGCTGTGAACCCCGGGACCCATCCTGTCTCTCCCGTGAGCTTCCTGTTGCTGGCCCCCTGAGAGCTGCCGGAGTCTGCCATGCTTCCCCTGACCTTGACCCACACGACTGCACCCAACAGCCTGTGCTCTTCCTGCATTTTGAATCACTGCGTGTAGCTTCGTTATGGACTAGTATCTGGCTTATGGAGTTGAGTTGGACTGGGCTGGGGCACAGTATAAGCCGAGTTTTCCAGCACATTTTAAATGCCGTTTTTGTGGTAAAATTAGGCACCTCGGCTGATAGTCAGATTGCCTTATACTTGAGTATATATGGTATCTATTTCTCCACCATAAAGTTAAAAACAATAGGTACGAGTAACTAGAAAGGCATTCGATGGATAGCTCTATTGAAAGTACTTAAAATAGCCCACAGTTTTTAAACGTAACAGTTTAAAATAACAATTGTAATGTTATTGTTGTGTTGCTAAAATATCATTAGAAATCTGTGGGATTAACATGATTCATTATCTCTGCTAGCAAATCATCAGTGAACACGGCTTATATGAAGAATTCAGCATCAGGACTGGAGGAAGGCTTATTAACAACCTTCAGTATACAGAGAGCACAACGTTGTTTGCTGAAAGCGAGAGAGGAGGACGTGAACTGATAAAGACCAAGGATTGTGACCTTCGGTGTGGATTACAACTCAATGTACAGAAGACCAAAGTCCTCACAATGGGCCAATAGGTCACAGCATCATAAATGGAGAAGAGGTTGAAGCTGTCAAGGGTTTGGTCTTGTTTGAATCCACAATCAATGTTCATGGAAGCAGCAGTCAAGAGATCAAAAGACACATTGCATTGAGTAAATCTATTGCGTAAGACCTCTTTAGAGTATTGAAAAACAAGGATGTTACCTTTGAAGACTAAGGTACACCTGACCCAAGCCATGGTATTTTCAATTGCTTCATATGCTTGTGAAAGTTCGGCATTGAACAAAGAAGACGGAGGAAGGGTCCACAGATTTGAACTGTGGTGCTGGAGAAGAATATTCAAAGCGCCATGGACTGCCAAGAGGACGAACAGATCTGTCTTGGAAGAAGTTCAGCCGGAGTGCTCCTTAGAGGCAAGGATGGCATGACTTCAGCCGACATTCTGTGGACATGCTGTCAAGGAAGACCAGTCCTTGGGCAGCACAACAGAGGAAGTTCCCTCAAGGAAATGGACTGACCCAGTTGCTGCAACAATGGGCTCAAGCACAGGAACAGCTGTGAGGCTGGCACAGGGCTGGGCAGGGCTTTGTTCTGCTGTGCACAGGGCGTCAATGGGTTGGGACCAACTGATGGTATGGCCCTAACAACAACATTACAAACAAGGTTTAAACTCTGTGGGCTCTTTCTAAGTGGCTCTGCAAGGTCCACCGTGTTGGGAGTTTGTTCCCGGAGAAGACAGGAAATGTCAAGAGAGCGCTTCCTTAATCATTACCTGGTCATTTCCATTCTACGAGCAGATAAATGCAAACGTTTCATTAAGATAGACTTGAGTAACATTAAGCCTTTCTGATGTTGCCACAGGGCAAAAGGATCTGTTGACCTGACTCGTCTTACCATATAAACCTACTGGCTAAATTCTTTGATGCAGAGGGGAGAGAAAAGGGTTAGTTGGGCTTAGTTCTCTGGTGTGATTTGTTAATATCAATTGCAGGTGAGTCATTTCCAACTCATAGCAAGTCTCCAGTGTTTCCAAGGCTGCCAATCTTTACGAAGCAGACTGCCACCATGTTCGCTCACAGAGCTGCGGCAGACTCGATCTGCTGAGCTTCTGGTTCACAGTCGGGGACTTAAGTATTTACCCTACCAGGGCTCCTTCCAGGACTTCCCCAACCCCCTTTTTCAAAAGACTGCTTCATTTCAGTTTAGGCTGACCCTGCATTGAAAGAACATTTAAATATTTGCAACAACTCTTTAAACAAATCAGCCAAAATAAAACATCCAACTTCCACAGGCAGCTTTAGAAAGGCTAAGACAAGCTGGGATAGAAACTAACAATTTTCTTTTTTCTCTGAACTCCAGAATAAACATGGTTATTTGTTAAAACTAAGGTTTCTAAGACAGTTCATATTCTCACTACTTCTGTTGCACTAATGAAACTCTTGAAGTGTAAAAAGGAAAATCAGTATTTCTCTCATTATCTGTTTATGGCACTAATAAGAACTGCATTGCTAATTACTGCGCTCTATTGTCAGGTTTCTACTGGGATAATTCTATTCTAAGGGTTTAAGAGTATATATAAAGGCTTTATATTTAAGTCTTCCCCTTAAGGATAACTGCATTGTTTAGGGGGTGGGGGTGGGGGTGCATGAAGATCATACACTTAGTCCTCACTATCTCTTTAGCTGGCATTTCAAATATATGACAGTAGTAAAGATGTCTACTATCAGCCTATCTTGCCAATTAACTGAGTTTCCTCTCCTTGTCCAGCCCCTGTCCAGACACTCTCGTCGGCCAGGCTCCCAGCTGAACGAACACAGCTGAAGCTGTGGCCCTCATGACAGCTCTTCATGCACAAGAGGCAGCCCTTTCGAGAAAGGCCCACAGTGGTAGGGTTGAGGGGGCAGTGGGGAGTCCGTTGTCCCCCTCTACTCAATCACTCTGGTAAGACCCTGTCCTGCAGCAGACAGTGCTGGGGATAACATGAGGCCTGGGCGGCTGCACCAGAAACCCCCACAGCTGCTTCTTCCCTCTTCTTCCTCCGCCTCCTCTGCGGCCCAGCTGCCAAGATCCACTTCCAAGCACCAGCCAGGAGAAGTACTGCCTGACAGATTTCTTTGATAAAACAGCTGAAGAGAAGTCTTACAATTCACTGGACTGTTCTTTACTATGGCCATCAGCACTGGCAGCCTAGCACACAACGTGAAGTAAACCACCTGGTTTTAGATAATCTCAAATACAGAGACGACTAACTGCTTCCTCCGTACTAACTTGTCCCCACCTTCGTTGGAAGACACAGTGTGTCTAGCTCGAAACCTACCTTTCTCCACCTCTGCCTCTAAAGATCACCAAGGAGCCCAGTGAACATGAGTTGATTCTGTCTCATGGCGACCCCCAGTGTTTCAGAGTCCACCTGTGCCCACAGGATATTTCAATGGCTGTACCGTGATTGTACAGGCGTCAATCACTGAGCCTTCCTTTGGTGATGAACTCACCTCACCCCTCAGTTCAAAAGCAAGCACAAACTGTTCATGCCACCGTGGGAACGTCTATGCTAAGGTGACCAGACGTCCCGCTTTTGGCGGGACAGTCCCGATTTTTAACAATTTTTCCCCGCATCCCACGGCGTTTTTAAAAAGTCCCGATTTTTGGAAAGAATGCACGACAAGCTAGGGTATACGGTTTTCGGCTGCCATGTGGCTATTTTTCCAGGATATGAGTTTTACCAATGGTGTCCTGCATTTGTCCCGCTTTACCAATGTTAAAATCTGGTCACCTTAGGCATATGCCCATGATTTAATTCCTTTCCACAAGATATAGTTCCTTGTTGGAACTTAAGATTAAGTGTCCTAAGTGGAGATTTATCCACCTAGTAGCTTCTCCTTTGTTCTTCTCTTATTTCATAAAGACACGATGGCTGGAGCTGTAGTAGCTACCTTGTGACAAAGAAGCACCTTTGAAAGGAGAAGCCACACACTCAATATGCTAACAAAAGAATGAGCCTGGGGCACTGAGGGCAGTCTACTGACATGCAGATTTCCTGAAGAAGCAAAATTAGTACTGATCTCATTTAAACCATTGATTTTCTTACAGGAGAAATACTCTCAACCAGCTTCCTGAGATCAAACAACTGATCGATCTTTTAAAGATTCACACAGATTATCTCCAGGTAGTTACAGTCATCCCATCCTCTAGTCAATAACTCAACATTTACTGAGAGGCTTCCATGAGTCAAGTGCCGAAGATAAAAAGATGGCTGAGACACAGTATGCTCCTGGAGCTGAAGGCCTTCTGGGGGGAAGCATTCAGGTAAGCAATGGAGTGTGGGTTGTGTGACAAGATGCATGTCATTCACCCAACAGATGTCTGCGAAGCACCTATTTAGTGCTAGGCACTGGTCTACGGTTAGATTAATGAGTTTATACAATAGATGGCACAGGGGAGAGCAAGTTGACAGGTACAAAGTAGATATATTTTTTAATTCCTGTAAATATGGGTGATAGTGAATGAATTGGAGGTTACTTTGAAAAACCTCATCTCTCTCTAAACCTCAACTTTGAAAAACCTCAACTCATCTCTAAAGCTAATATTTAAACTGAGATCCTAAATGAAAGCGGTGGTGGTGGTGGTGGTGGTGGTGGAACTCATCTATGTGAAGAGCGAGGAGAGGAACACTGTTAACAGAAGTGATACAAGAGTCCCAGAGGGGTTCTTGAGGTAGGAATACACTTCACCTGTTGGAGAGTGCTGCTAAGGACACACAGAGAGATGCACCTGGTCCTGACTGCTGGATAGTAGATCAAAGAATGTTTCACAAGGTGACCTTTGCTGCTAGAACATTCCTCTCAAGAGCTACAGGAATGCCCTTGAGAGAAGGTGAACAACGGACTGAATACCCTCTTTCTCCAGTAACCCAACCTCACACCTGGCTCCAGGGACATGGTTATCTATGTCACATTCCCAACATATTTTCCTTCTCTGAGATGCAATCTTAGGAGATTTAGAGTTGGTGGGGGGTAGGGAAAAGACATTCCTTTGTATTTTGTAGTGGAGGATACTATTTTTCAGTACCTTAAAAACACTTATGATGAATAAGACCCAGCTTGCTTCCAGATCAATGGCCATATGCAATTTCAGCAAAACACCATCCTGGTTCCCCACTGGTTAGAAATCGGCCCCATCTTCATGGGCCAAATGCCAACCCAGTGTTGAGGTGAAACGATTCCCGGGACCTCAGAGCCACAGAGCAGAGCACCCAAAGCATGAAAAACAACCCAACTTGTCAACCGCTGTCCTCCAACATCCTCTCTGTGCCACGGGAGGGCCCACAAACTCACTGGCCAGTCTGCAGTACTTCAAACTCTTCAAGGGCCCCACGGCAAATAATGTTAAAGAGAAAACATCCTCTGTTGGTTTTATTATTGTTGTGGTTGTGATGTGCCTTCAAATCGGCCTGACTCCCGGTGAAACCATGGAAGATGAACCAAGGGCCACCCCCACCTGCACATCCTCATGATCCACTATGGATCAGACCACGTGAGCAAAGGCGATCTCCCTGGTTGGTTTTCAGAAGTTATCATTGGGTCTTTCTTCCCAGTCCCTCTTCATCTGGAAATGCTGCTGGAACTGCTGACCCTCGTCACAAGATGCAAGCCTCCACTCATGGAATGGGAGTTGCCCACACGGACACTGCCTGAGATTGAAATGGGGCCTCCAACATGGAAGGTGTAGGAGAATTCTTAGCACAGAACCACCAACCCCCTTAATCTTTTGGCTTAATCACAATTATTTAACTATCGGGAAATACAGAAATACATGGCTCACTAATCCAATGTTACAAGGTTTCAGAGGCAGCATACACCATTGTCAATGGTTGATGATGTTATTATAAGAGTAATAATTCTTTCATCAGCAAAAGAAAACATGACACTGCCCTCCTCTCAAATCAGAAATTGCTCCTGCACTCTGAAAAATGAGAGTTCATCAAGGGCAAGGGTTTTCCTTCATTAACAAAGATCTTTATGCTCTTTTCTAGATTTGCTGCACTCAGTAAGGGTCCCATGATGAGCTGGTGATCAATACCGAATGAATTTTACTTGGTTAGGAATAAACGTAGACTGTGACATAATCACTTCTTGCC
This sequence comes from Echinops telfairi, assembly GCF_000313985.2. Classification (NCBI taxonomy): domain Eukaryota; kingdom Metazoa; phylum Chordata; class Mammalia; order Afrosoricida; family Tenrecidae; genus Echinops; species Echinops telfairi. The sequence goes on along the minus strand of NW_022111368.1, from coordinate 25,139,950 downwards.
GGTTGCCTATTGCTCCTTTGCTCACAGTCCACAGTCTCCAGAGGGAGAATGGAGCTGAGTTTTGTGGAATCCTCTGTTGACGTCCCTGCTGTTGATTTCTCCCACAACTGAGATGAGTAAATCATTTCTTCCCACTGAAATCTCCACCTGCTGTTTGTCTGGTTGTTCACCTACATTAGATTGTACCTGTTCACCTAGGGTACATGCAGTCTATTTCTGTCTTTTACAAGTTTTCTGTGTTTAAGCCTATTTATTTTGAATTTTGGTTCTAACTACCAAAACTTGGTGTATCTTGGGCAGGGGATTTTAACTTACTGTATATACTTGAGTATAAGCTGACTCGAATATATCAGCCAAGGAACCTAATTTTATCACAAAAAGGGCATTAAAAATGTGCTAAAAATCTTGGCTTATACACGTGTATCAATGGTATGTCTCCCCAATATATATGTTACTTTGGTTGAGCCAAGATTCTTAGTGGCCTGGCAATTATTTAACGATATAATTTGGCAGTTCTCTCTGATGTGATCGGTCAATCACAGCTAAGGGGACCAGGGTGGAATGCAACTCCCTTTATTTGGGTCACAACTCTGCTCCTATGTAAGGGGAATTTCCCTGGGGTGTGGCCGGC
>NW_022111368.1:25136180-25138517 GCF_000313985.2 Echinops telfairi | reverse complement strand
AGGGCTTTGTACTACACTCTAGATTTTGAACAGATTCCAGAAAATTAAATTCAAGAAACATGTTTCAATCATGCAGAGTGCTCCTCTAAGCAAGCGAGTTGTGAGCCAGTAACTTTGGCTCTAACTCATGGTGATCCCACGTGCATGAGAGAAGAGCTGTGTTCCACAGGGTTTCCCAAGACTTTAAAAAAATCTAATCACCAGCCCTTTCTTCAAGCCCTTTCTGGGTGGACCTGAAGCTCGGACCTTGTAGTTAGCGGCTGCACATGTCAACCTCTCGTACCACCCAGAGCCTAGAGCACTCCCGTTTTAGAGCACCCAACGTGAGATTGAATCTACGCAGTGTGTAGATTGAATCTACAAGTATGTTAGTAAGGCTGGACTAGAGAAACAAATTCGTTGATTCTCATTTGTGTGTAAGAGTGAGTTTTATATCAAAGAGTAGTTGTATATTAAGAAAACATCCGGCCCAGTCCAGGTCCATAAGTCTGATATTAGCCAATATGTCCCATACCAGTCCATAAATTCATCTTCAGACTCATGCAACACATGCAATAACACCAAATGCAGGAAAATCACAGGCCAATGGGTGGAGAGTCTTGTGGATTCAGTGGTGGTGGAAGCATCTCAGTGCTGGCAGGGGTTTCCACGTGGCTCCTCCTGCTCCAGGGCTCTGGCTCCATCAGTGTAGCTCCATGTGGCTGGACGACAGGAATGTCTGGCAGGGAGAGTGTGTGTCTCACCTCCAGGGAGGAAGACTGGAGTTACAGAATCCTCAGGAGAAGGCCATGCCCACACAGAGGTCTCATTGAGTATGTTCTGACGGACAGGCTAGACTCCACCCCTTCGCTCAAGCTGACAGTAGATTATGTAACTGCCACCACAAGCAATGGTTGTATGCCTGAAAAGAGTGGCAAAGGACCCAGAGAGATGACCTGCTGAGGGGTGGGGCCACATCTCTGTGTCCTGAAGTTCTCTGTAACGCATCCCAAATGGAAGGAGAAACGGCAGCATGAAGCTTTCCTTGCAGATGGGCAGTTTTTTGAGAATGGAGGAAAGTAAATTAATTTGGGCCATCCTAATTTGAAATCAATAAAATATTAATAGGAATTAGGCCACAGTGTATATATTCGCTACTTATATAAAATGGTTTAAGGAAATAACAGTCCCAAGAGGTTGGCACATGATGGATCTTATTTAACCTACTTAGGAGCTTGAAGTATTTCAGGCAACTTCTGAATCTCCAATTATATACAAATAATTAACAAACTAGTTACATACCATTAAGGAAGTGCGTATGGCTTTTCGACTTTTTTCTATCACCCGAAGGGTTTTGTAGTGCATTCTAGATTTTTAAAATGATCATTATTAAAATATGTTACGTGGGGGCTTTTTCTTTTTAGTGAGGGTGGGAATTAGGTGTCAATATTTTGTTCATCTCCTGTAGGTGAATACAATATTTGATTTACTTATCTCAGCAAGCAAAATTGTGTCCCATATCTATTATGTGCCATGGTTGGTCCTAGGTACTGAAACAGAGTATAAATACAAATAACACCTCCCAAACTACATGGGATATGCCACCCCAAAGTAGACCAATGCAGAGAGGCAGCCTGCAATGTCACAGGCATTGGACATCACATCTAAACTGGTGATCAAAGAAGAGGTGTGCACATGAGCTTGGGGTGTGGATGCGTAGGGAAGGGAGCAGACAGGAAACCGTTCAGTAGAGGCAAAAATAAGTATTGCAGGAGTGAGGCTCAGGGAAGGTGGAGATGTTTTCAATGCTGACAGTGCACGGAACACAGGAAGGGGCCATGGGAGCATAAAACTGAGAAGAACAGAAGCAGATGTGGCATGACGTCAGCTGCAGCCATGGTACCAGGTCTACTTAGACACTGGTAGCCCAGAGTGAGAGCAAGCAAGGCCTGTAATAATTATTTAAGAGCAATAAATCCAAATTACTTTGCTAGTCCTTTGACTCTGTTCTCATTCAGCATGGGTCTGAATTAATGAGACTTCACTGCCCATCATCAGTCTACGGGGATAGTCAGGGTTTTTCTCTATGAAGGGAGCTGCCTTCTTACCTTGAGGAAGTCCCAGCAGCCCTCAGTCTGCAGAGCTTCCTTCCCACATCACTCAGTCTATAAAAGAAACTCTAGCCCCACACGCCCTGCAGCAATTGCCCGTGCTGCTCCCGCCCTGTGACCTCCTCTGGCTCAGCAGCACAGCAGAGGGCCTTGCCTGGCCTGCCTTGTAAATTGAATAAATCACCCGCTCTGCTGTTTTAGTCTATATTTTTCATTTGGAAAAGACAAACTCGGAGATGAAAGGATG
>NW_022111368.1:25129345-25136080 GCF_000313985.2 Echinops telfairi | reverse complement strand
AATAACAGTCCCAAGAGGTTGGCACATGATGGATCTTATTTAACCTACTTAGGAGCTTGAAGTATTTCAGGCAACTTCTGAATCTCCAATTATATACAAATAATTAACAAACTAGTTACATACCATTAAGGAAGTGCGTATGGCTTTTCGACTTTTTTCTATCACCCGAAGGGTTTTGTAGTGCATTCTAGATTTTTAAAATGATCATTATTAAAATATGTTACGTGGGGGCTTTTTCTTTTTAGTGAGGGTGGGAATTAGGTGTCAATATTTTGTTCATCTCCTGTAGGTGAATACAATATTTGATTTACTTATCTCAGCAAGCAAAATTGTGTCCCATATCTATTATGTGCCATGGTTGGTCCTAGGTACTGAAACAGAGTATAAATACAAATAACACCTCCCAAACTACATGGGATATGCCACCCCAAAGTAGACCAATGCAGAGAGGCAGCCTGCAATGTCACAGGCATTGGACATCACATCTAAACTGGTGATCAAAGAAGAGGTGTGCACATGAGCTTGGGGTGTGGATGCGTAGGGAAGGGAGCAGACAGGAAACCGTTCAGTAGAGGCAAAAATAAGTATTGCAGGAGTGAGGCTCAGGGAAGGTGGAGATGTTTTCAATGCTGACAGTGCACGGAACACAGGAAGGGGCCATGGGAGCATAAAACTGAGAAGAACAGAAGCAGATGTGGCATGACGTCAGCTGCAGCCATGGTACCAGGTCTACTTAGACACTGGTAGCCCAGAGTGAGAGCAAGCAAGGCCTGTAATAATTATTTAAGAGCAATAAATCCAAATTACTTTGCTAGTCCTTTGACTCTGTTCTCATTCAGCATGGGTCTGAATTAATGAGACTTCACTGCCCATCATCAGTCTACGGGGATAGTCAGGGTTTTTCTCTATGAAGGGAGCTGCCTTCTTACCTTGAGGAAGTCCCAGCAGCCCTCAGTCTGCAGAGCTTCCTTCCCACATCACTCAGTCTATAAAAGAAACTCTAGCCCCACACGCCCTGCAGCAATTGCCCGTGCTGCTCCCGCCCTGTGACCTCCTCTGGCTCAGCAGCATTGCCTGGCCTGCCTTGTAAATTGAATAAATCCCCCGCTCTGCTGTTTTAGTCTATATTTTTCATTTGGAAAAGACAAACTCGGAGATGAAAGGATGGTGACAAGAATAGTAGGCAGCAGATGCCTCAATACTGCTTGATGTGACTGAACTATGGAATGTTATGATATCTGTAAGAGCTCCCAAGAAAATGAGGAAATAATAATAATAAATAAATTACCAGAAACCACTATGTGCATCTCGAAGATGCTCATACTAATAGGCCCTGGTGGTACTGCTGGGTTAAGCGCTGGACGACTAACTGCTAGGTCAGTAGTTCAAAGTCACCAAGGGAGAAAGATGAGGCTATCTGCTCGCTTAAAGATGTATATCCACAGAAACCCTATAGCAGGTCCTTACGCATTGGAATCAACTGAACTATACTGGGTTGGGTTTGGGTTTTGGAATTCTGTGGGTATGTGGTGGTTTGATGGTAGAATTCTAACTTCCCATGCTGAAGACTTAGGTTCAATTCCAGGCAATGCACCTCTCAAGTGCACCCACTAGCTATCCGTTAGTGGAGACATGTGTTGCTATGATGCTGGTTTCCAGACTAAGAAGGGGGACTAGAAAGAAAGGCCTAGTGATCTACTTCAAAAACTCAGCCAAGGAAAACTTTATTGAAATGTCTGAGTCCAAACACCATTGATATATTTGAGTGCAAATGATTGCTGATATGTTTAAGAAAGATATGCTAAATGGATGGGTAAATTCTTTACCTGTCAATTTAGAATGGTAAACCTGTCCCTCTTATCTTGAGATTGTTGGATAAAATGAGTTTGTGGATCCAACAATTCATTAAAAAAGAAAAAACCAAAACCACACAACACTAGATTGTTAAAAGGCCCGAGAGCTCTCATGAAAAATAAGGAAACACTGATAATTCATCCAAAGAACAAGCCAACATTTAAATGTCTCCGATGTCCTAAGCACTGGGACACAGAAAACTACTCATACACCTCTATTTCTCCTCCTGACTCTGTCCCCCACATACCCACTATCCTTTAATTTGTTTCTTCCTAAGTTTTGACAGGCTAACACAAAAATCTAGACTCCCACACACAAATGTAGAAATACTTGGCAAAGGGAGTGTTATTGATGGTCCCTTTCAAGATACGAAAATATGTGTTCGAATTTTCACCCCAATACCTGTGGACTCAGTCCTGTTTGGGAATGGGTTTTCTCGTGTTTGTCTAAATCTAATCATTTCTTAGCTATCAACAGAGCAGATGGAAACAGAGGCAAGGAACAAAAGTGGGGGCAGACAGACATTATCTAATGAGGACGGAGACAGAGGAGTGCACAGACCCAGCTTTTAGTAGCCAGAACTTCAAAGATTAGAGTCAATCACAAAGGCTTGCTAGAAACTCAAAACAGTCTAATTTATTCAACAAGTATGTAAACGTGAAGCTGTTTCTCAGCGCATCAAGGTCCATGCGCTTCTGAAGGCAGTGTTTCCACAACTGTAATGCTCTCCCGAATAATTCTGTGATCTTCCATTTACAACATTCCATTTACAACACATTAAAACAGCAGTTCAGGCATCATCAAGGGACACCGCTCAGGTTCCTTTCAAATGATCTTTGAGTTTAGGAAACAAAACGAAGTTTCAAGGGGCAAGATCAGAGCTGTGGGGTGACTGCATTAGTTCCCAGCAAAGTTCTCTGAGGGCAGCCCTTGTTACCTCAAAGTATTAGCAGGTGGGGGCCATGACAGAGGGGGAGGGGGGGGTCCCTGGTTGCAGCTTTCTTGGCTTTCTTACCAATTCAGTTTTCAATTTTCTTAAAAACTCTTTTCTGATAATCTCCCATGATCAACCTATGTCCTGTGAGTAAATCTATCAAAAATGACCCCTTTGGAATACCAACGGAAGCTAACCATAACGTGGGAAAGTGATTTCCCTGTCTTGAGCTTAATTACCTCAGTGGATCCCCTTAGAAGTCACTGGATTTACTGGACTGAAGGAGAGTAAGGCAACTGTATGACAGAACTTGTCTGCAGTCAGTCACCGATCAGAGAGACGCACATTTAAACAGGTCTTGTTTGGAGTAAGCCCAGGCATGAAGAAAACGAACTCCAGTAGCAGTGCTGTGTGGTTTACCCAGGTACACACAGCTCCCTACAGCCTTAAATCAAGACGTCCAGCTTCCTGCCCTGTGAGAAAACATATTTCTATTCTTTAAAATCCCCACTTGTGGTATTTGTTACAAGAGCGGTAAGAAACTAAGGCAGGAGGTATAGAGGAATAACCTATTTAATCTTACATTTAATCATACTCATATTTCCTGCATGATTAATCATGTAATTATTTGTCCAAGTGGAATTGATGAAGATTCACACTTGGAATTGATATTTACCAAAAGTCAGTCTGTCCTAATGTGTTGTTGTCTATCCTAACAATTCAAATGGCTCACATCAGAGATTTGATTATATTTTTTAAAATTTCTCTGTACTAGCTAAGGAGAATATAATAGGTTCACTGTTTGGGGTTTATTTTAGTACACAGAAAATATCATTTCATGATTACTGTGTGATGATGTGAAAAGGTATTTTATTTCACTATCTGATGTTCAAAATATTATTTCAAGAGTTATACACGACATGTACAGAGGTCTTAAGAGTGTTTTAAAAATTCATAAATCTGGTAGGGCCACTATGAGTCAAAATTGGCTTGCGTGGTATTGGTGGTATCTAGGAAGTACTAGGAAGTGTTAGTCCTGATTGGGAACTCCAAGTACCATCTGAACCTCAAAATCCAAACTCAATGCCATTAAGCCCCTTCTGATTCACAGCGACCTTAAAGCCCAGGCCCTGTGCTGCAGCCTAGTCTCTCAAACCCGAAAGGTTTTATGCTACAAAACCCCCAAAGGACAGAATGATTTAAGACCAGAGGGGGCTACACAGACATTCCCTAGCTACCGATGCTCTTGCCAGTTGTGGGACTGTACTGTACGACAGGTGTGTGCAGCAATTAGACCACAATTGTCTCTACTATCAAAACAGGAGGCCACATCCCCGCACTCACAATGTTTGGGGAATGATCAAATAAAACACATTTGAGAAGAGGTTCAGCAGAGATTGACAGAAACACTCAAAAAATGGTCACTTCTCTCCCCATAATTAGAGAAATGCCCACAAATCCCACTGACAAATACCTAGAAGGAGATGTTCCAGTTAAACACAAAATTGCTCTCTGATGAGTTCTAAGTCCTTCCTATTCCAAACTACAAGACTTAGAAGACTGGGGATCAGTTCATCGCTTGTAACTTTTCAAATTCAGGAAAACGTATTCTTTGAGCCTGTACTGAAGTAACACAGCAGTGAGCTGGGGACAAAAAGAAGTTATACTGTCATACCGTCCCTGGGCCGTATTTTACATAGGAGAGGAGGGGAAAGGGCCCTTTGTAAGAGGCAGGGATTCTGTGAGGAGGAGAGGCCGCATGACAGATGGTTAGAACTGCAGAAGCCACCCAGGGAAGTGCAATCCAGTAGGAATGAGGGGGAGGAGGCTGCGGGAAGAAGCTGCACAGGAGCTGAGCTCCCAGGACCCTTCACTTCCTCCAGAATGTTCCTCAGTAACAGTCGGAATGGGAGCAGAGCAGCTCTCAGGGACACAACGGAGCCAAGTCCCTGGAGATGACAAATGTTTGCTAAGCACAGGATTGTTCGACTGCTTGGCTGACATCATAGCGCTCGCTTGCTTTGAACGGGAATTCTAGAGGCACTGTGTGAAGACATGCAAGTGAATGGAGAGAGAAAGATACTCTGCTACTATTGGAGGAAAAGGAAAAGCAAAAACAGCTGAGCAACAACCTTAAAGAACAAGCAACACTGACAAGAGGTCGGGCTGTATTCTGTGTCCATGTGAAGGACGCCACTATAATTATAACAAGGCAAAGAAAGGCTAAACGTGCCACAGCTCAAAAAGACAAATAAAAGCAACACTAGCTTAACAACTGGCCATTCCGATAATGTCGCAAAGAAAGCACTGTTAGGTCTTGCACTCTTTAGCCTCCTGTTGGAATCTTCTGAGATCCAATACAGAGAAGATGGATATCATGTTATTTTTTACAAAAATGCTGAGCCTTTTTAAAAATGTTGACAAGGTAGAAATATGTACACATCCACACAACGCTGTATGCATCTATGTCGAGTGTCACCAAGGTAATGTAGTAAACGAGGATAATAAAACATAATTAAACATGAAAGACGTGTGAAAAGCACTGCTCTCCTATTAAACAGGAATAGGTAACTAATCAGATAGACAGTGGTCTGTCCTCCAGACATAATCATCTCCAGGCAGCAACTAAGTTTATTGAAACGTCTTCTTTTAAGCTTCTTGTGTGACTATGTTTTTTTTATTTTTAAGAACATGTTATTGGGGGCTCTTACACCTCTTATAACAATCCACACATCAACTGTATCAAGCATATTTGTACATATGTTGCCATCTTTATTTTCGAAACATTTACTTTCTATTTGAGCCCTTTTTACTACTGTGGACTCAAGATATTTTGACTGAGATTTGCCTGCAAAATAGTCTTGCGATTGCTTATCATCTTAATAGGAAACACTGCCATAAACCCAAAACTGTGTGTAAGAAGCAAATAAAAATAACCTTAAAAGAGTTACAACTTCACTGGGCCTGTCTGATCTCGTGCCCACAGGATAAACTTCTGCTGCTTTTAGATATGTCTAATGCTCACCTAGCCAAGTATTGTGTCTGAGCAGAACTGAATATTCAGAAAAATACTTACAGGCATGATTTCCAATCAAAAGCAGTATTCTGCAGAAAGACTGGCAGAAGAATATGCTTTTATTAGTAAATATGATATTAAATTTTTACACCGGTTTATTTCCTCACCATGAAGAACAGGGACACGTTACATAAAATCATTGCAGTGTCTTCATGGGAAGTACGAAGTTTATAAAAAGGAATAAAATCTCCCCTTTTGACCTTTTTACAACATGCTCAGGGAATGTAATATCATTTCACAGAATGCCTCACACAGAGGCAGCTGTACACATACACCCTACTACAAAAGGCCTCCTTAACGAGTTAAATAGCAAAGGTGCCCAAGAACATCATGGTATTTCACTTAAAAAGCTAAGATGTGCACCTGACCCCACGTCAGTCATGGAATTTTCTTTTTTTTTCTTTAATCATTTTATTAGGAGCACATACAACTTTTATCACAATCCATACATTCATCAATTGTGTAAAGCATTTGTACATTCATTGCCCTCGTCATTCTCAAAACATTTGCTTTCCACCTAAGCCCCTGGCATTATCTCCTCATTTCACCCCGTCTCCCCGCTCCCCACTCCCTCATGAACCCTTGATAATTTATAAATTATTCTTTTGTGTTATCTTACACTGTCTGACGTCACCCTTCACCCACTTTTCTGTTGTCCATCTCCCAGGGAAGAGGTTATATGTAGATCCTTGTAATGGGTTCCCCCTCTCTACCCCACCCTCCCTCCACACTCCCAGTATTGCCACTCTCTCCACTGGTCCTGAAGGGATCATCTGCCCCAGATTCCCTGTTTCCAGTTCCTATCTGTACCAGCGTACATCCTCTAGTCTAGCCATATTTGTAAGGTAGAATTGGGATCATGATAGTGGGG